>NW_010356821.1:122750-134527 GCF_000414095.1 Morus notabilis | reverse complement strand
TAAAAACACTCATTCTTTTTCTTTGTTTGATTGCTTACTTTCCTAACGCTTTTTATTTGCTAATCATTTCTTGTTCAATTTAACACTTCCTTGTGGGATCGACCGTTCAAATTGTACTACAATTGACCGCTTGTTTTTGTATACGTTTGGGCGTAATCAAGAGACATCACCTGTAACACCCTGAAGAATTAAATGAGATTAATTAAGGTAATTGAGATTTATTAGTGTGTCTAATCTGGATTAATTAATTATTATTGTTGATTAAATGTTTCTGACGTGTAAATTTAAATAATTTCAAAGTATTTAAATATTCTCAGTAATCACATTTTTACCCAGATGTGTGTGTGGGTACATTTCTGAATTGTCATTTTAAATTTTTGTGACACCTGTCCATTTCCTTTTTCTTTTTCCTTTTTCCTTTTTCCTTCCCGTGCACTCTCTTTCTCTCTCCCCTTCTTCTTCTTCTTTGTCGTTCTTCACACTCTCTCATTCTCTCTCGTTCTCTCACTCTCTCTCTCCCGTTTTTATCTCAAATCAACTGGACATTGAGCCCAAGAAGAATTTTAGGAAGTTTTCAAAGTCAAAAGAATGATTTGAGGTAAGATTTCTGAAAACCTTTCTTGAATCTCAAGTTTTTCAGATTTAAAAACTTATTTTTGGTTCGAAATGAATTTTGATGGATTTTGAGTAAAACCATGGTAGAAATTGGAGATCTTAGGTTCTTTGGACTTGATTCAGTACCTAGAACCCATATCTAGTGGTTTTTCTTTGAGATATTTCGATTTAGAACCGAAATTACAGGTTTTTGGGCTGATTCCGCAGGGTTTCCTCGCCCTATTGTTCTTCACAGGTTGACCTGTGCGGTCGACCGGACTGCATTGGTTATACTGGTCGACCTATGTGGTCGACTGAATTTCACACCACCGGTCGACCGGTGGTGTTGCACTGCTCTGTCACCGGTCGACCGGTGTACACTGAGTTTAACCCTGTTTTGACCTCAGTTTTTTAGGATGACCCAAATTAGCTTCATTTGAGGACCTAGAGTGAATGGATTAGCTTCTTTAATCCATGTTTTGAGATTAAAAACCCTTAGAATGATGATTTGAAACATGAAATAGTTTGTGAAACCGGTAATTGAATTATGGCGCACTAATAGGTAATCAAAGGATATAATTGAGATTGAATTACTTTTGGAATGAGAATTGGATCCTAAAGTGTGGTTTTGTATCAGTGCTAGCTGAGGACTCGGATTAAGGGGCTTTAAGGAAGTGGAAGCCGGAATAGTGCAACGCTAGCCAGGTTTGATATTTGAGATGTAGGATTCCTTACCCCTTTCTTTGTGAGCCTATTTTCAAAGAGTTTTGGCCTTACAAAAGTTTTAAAGAAAGGGCATGTTTGCGAAAGTATAACATGTTTAAAAACAATAGCTTGATTTTAGCTATTGGAATTATAATGAACTGTTTCATAAAGTTTAATTAGTGATTTCTTAAGACAATAGATCTTGTGAATCGGTAAACCGGTTGATGGCCTAGATAGGATATGGAGAGTGCATCATTGGGGGCAGAACCCGAAACCCGGCCCAGGGGTGATTAGGCTTGTGCACATGGTTGTGTAAGTAATTTATCATAGTATAAATTACTTGATGATGCCTGTAATACAGAGATTTTCGGTTATATTCCTTTCAGAAAAAGGATGCGAGGTTCCGGCTGTTGTGTTGGAACTAAATGTCTTATTTATTCATTTATTTACTTGCTTACCCATTTATTTATTTATTTATTATTTATAAAGTTATTTCAAAATATATCCTACTGGGTCTTTCGCTTGCGTTTCATTATTTTATAAATATTAACCCCTCTCAGGCGACTCTAGAAGCAGTGCGGAGTAGCTGAGTAGTTGCTACCGTCCGGTTAAGAGAGGATTGTATTCATCCTCCTAGTGTACGAATGTAAGAATTTATAAATTCTGTAAACTCTGATATTTGGATTTCTAGACTGTGGTTGGTATCCGTAATGTTATTTACATGTTCATGTATGTACAATACTAAAGATCCTATGGGTAGATCATGTGGGCAAAGCCCTGAACGATGTGAGAGGTGGGAGTTTTAACCTCTTGAGATGTTCTTGTAATTTATTTTTGGTAAAATAGTGGGGCTCGTTTGGAGATTTCTTTAATATTTCGCTGTTGGTTTTAATTATTAAATGTTTAACTTCTAATCGAGCCTCCACGTCACCAACCCCGGCTTCGGGGCATGACATCACCCTACTGCCGGAGGAAGTCATCTGCGCGAACGCAGGAGAGTTTGGCGGTTTGGGTTTAGTCATATCTAGTTTGAATTCGCATCACCAGGTGTCAGAGAATGAGGGGCCATTCGCGCTAACGTGGAGAGATTGCATAGTGGGACGAAGATCGCACCGCCGTAGGTGACTCGTGCAGCCAGGGTTCGAGGGTGAAGTTCGTCGTTGGGGTGGGGGGTGAGGTTCATCGTCGTCGGCGGTGAAGCTTTTGGTAGGGTGGCCGGTGGCTATAGAGAAGCTCAAAGATTAATTTTGGTTTGGAAATGTTTTAAAATTAAAGGCTAGGATTAAAAGTTTAATCCGATTAATGGTTGAGATTTATTCTAGTACAAAATTGATTTTTTTTTAAATGAAAGAAAAATGTGATCAAGTGTATGAGGTCGTATTATAATTCAGTATATCATTTTATTTTGAGCCATTTAAAAGTAATCCAACAGTTGATAATTTTGTACCGTATCAACAGAAAAAAAAAATGAGTATCCCTACCATAGACACTCCTTTTATGTTTTGATTGTGCAAAAATTATTCTTTCCCCTTGATAACATTTTTTTTTCAATTTCAACTGGTTAAAACATTAGTATTGATGAAAAAAAGTTTGAAAAATAAATTAAGAATGGATTATTCTCATTAGTGTCTCTAAATTTTGAGGTCATTTTTAGTTTGCTATCTAAACTTTAAAAATTCTCACTTTTCCCTTTAAACTGAGAATTTTAGTTTGATAAAGTGAGAGTTTTTAAAGTTTAAAGGACAAGCTGAGAATGCCCTTAAAATTCACGGGGCATCAATGATAATAGTCCATTAAGAATAGTTCCACTTCCGTTTTTATTCTCTCTCATAGAAGGCTATAAGCACATGGCATGTGAATTGTGATAGAACGCCAAGCAGTACTAAAACAGGCCTCAATATTACAAGACATGAACTGGGCCACAAATACCAGATCACTAATTATCATGGACATTCGAAACTTCTTTTTTCTATGGAGAATTTTCAGAGATGTCATCAATAAAATAACAGTATTTTATTTCTACCAATGTTGTTAAATTCATCTTATGTCATTAATAACTTGCAAGTTATCTCCTCATAGTCTAAAGGTTATCTGTCGTAACCTGTAGGTTATCACTTTGTATCATGCAGTTTATTTTCCGTAGTGGCATCAAAATTTTGTAAAGTGGTATAATAGAGTTGGAAAAAACAATGGTTAAACTTAAAAATTTCTCTTTTTCTATGTAGAAAGTTGATGATATGCCATGATAAAAATCCAATCTCTTTCATTGTTATAATTTTTTTTTTGGTCAATTATACAATAAGAAATGCTAGTAGCATCACTATTTCTGTCACTTTTTGTATTCAAATTTTGACACGTGTACTTCACTATTTTATGTTCTGTTTATATAATAATATATTATGTTAGTGGAGTGCATGTGTAAGACAATGGTGGCATGATAATGACAATGTCCTCCCTAGCTCGTATCTCGTGCTAGTCGAGAGCCAGGCCAACCAGTTCGGCAACTATTCTTCCCTTAGATTTGGCTCTAACATAAATGGCCGTCCTTCGACTGAAATGGTTATGCTATTCTCCGAACACAATTACAAGCACTAGCTTATTGTCATGGACAAACACAGTGGGGAGAACACCACCAAGCAGTAATAAATTCCTGGGGTTAGGGTCACTGTTAGAGATTTAGGTCTTGTTCATTTTACCGATCCGAGTTTTTAATTTTAAGTTTCTAAAGTTAAAAGCTCTCAGCAAATGTCACATTTAACTTTTTCTGTTACAATTAAAAACTCTTAAAAACGTCACATCTCAGTTCGAATTGAAAACTCGAGTCCGTAAAGCAAACGAGATAGGTATGGTTGTATTCAAAAAGCAAGTGAGTGGCTCCCTGCGGGGGCCACGAACGATTAAAACAAACATGTCAGGGGGTTCAGGGGGATGTGCCCCCTGAAACTTAATTGGAAATAAAAAGCGAATAAAACAAGCGAGTGAAGTGCTTCACGGATGTGAAGCACAGAACGAATAAAAACAGGCAAGGGGAAGGGGATGGGTTTAGGGGAGGGGAAGGGTCCCCTCCCTAGGCGTCCCGCCATTCCGAAGGAATGGAATAAAGGGACGACGTAACGTTTCCCTTCGTCCCGTCATTCCGAAGGAATGAAGTAACGAGACAACCTTATCCTCTTCCTCGGCCCGCCATTCCGAAGGAATGGAGTAAGGGCTGACCTTACCATCCTCCCTCGTCCTACCATTCCAAAGGAATGGAATAAAGGGACGACACTCCTTGTATTAACGGCCCACATAGAAATGAATTTGTGATTTTTTGATAATTTTTATTTTTAATTTTTCATTAATTTAAATGGGTAGAAAGGACACTATACTATACAAAAGCAAAATGTATCAAAGAAATAATGAAAAGTGGTAAAATTAATAAGTTTTTTTTTATAAAAATGTTGCACACAGCCTAATTGACTCTCTTAGTCAGCACGTGCGTCAAAGTAAAGATGGGACGTTTGGTTCATGGATTCAGAATCATGATTCAGAACTATTCTCGTTTTGCGTGTATTTTTTGTGAGAAAAAATATTGTAGCGAGTCACGAACCATGATTTGAATCATGGCACGAATCTCCCTTCCAAATGTCCCCGTGGTTTAGCAAAAAAAAAAAAAGTAAAGATTAGTGTTACTGGTAAATTTTGTTATGCTATAATCAAAGAAAATAAAAGAAAAAGATTTTCATCAAGTTAGGTAAAAAAAAAAAAGCCAAAAAAATCAAAGAAAAGAAAAGTCTTTTGAAAATGAATCCTATTATTAATTTATTATCACTCATTATAAGACTTAATCCCATTAGTTATAAAAAAGATTTTATATTACATGTTAGTTCGGCTACTCAAGATAAACACGCGAGAATTAACCGTGCTCAAAAAAAGAAAAAATTGCAAAAAAAAAAAAAAAAACTAAGAAAAAAATATTTAAAATATTATGATCGGTTTTCTTAACAAAAAAGAAACAACAATAAATTTAAAAAAGTTTGTAGGTTAGATTTTTACTTTTCATGGTATCAGAGCTAAGTTGGTATTATTGAGAATCGAACCTATAATCTTCAACTTATTCTAATATCATGACAAATAATAATCTAACTCAAGAAACTCAACGATGAGAGTTAATATTTATTATTTATATTGCAATATGTTTTAAAAAACATTTTAATAAAGTTAATAGTCTCAAATAATTCCATTTGTAAGAGCTTATTTCCCTTGATAAAGTTATTTTGAGTCCCAATCAGTTAAATTATTGAATTTGATTAAAATTATATCAGATTAAAAAAATATATATAAATATAATCTTTTATACAAATATGACGACTAAAAATTAAAATTTTTTGGTAATTTATTTTTTCAGGACTTGCTAAAAAAACTCTCGAAAAATTATTGAGAAAAACTTCGTGTGAAGTTTTCATTATATGAATTTTGCCTACCACTTGTCTAGTGGCACCGGAGATTTGGAGGGATGAGAGTTGGGGATTGCGGGTTTTCGATCCTGTATCAAATAAATATATATACAAGATCAAAATATAAATATATATATATATATATATGGTATATATGAATTTTTAGGAGCCAAGGTTGTTTGGTTGCTATATTCATACTATGATTCGAATCATAATTCATAATTTATTATAATATTTTCTCTTATAAAAAATACACATAAATTAAAAATAATTCTGAATCATAATTTTAAATCCATCAATCAACGTCTACAATCCACAAAATACATGTATTAGAACGCATCTTTTCTTTTTCTTTTTTGTTTTTTTGGGACAACTCAATTTGTTATCATCCGAAAAACGACAACGTTTTGCATCAGCAACGGGCGTACGAGGAACCAAGCAGCCGGGCTTTACTATCTCTCACGGTCGCTGAGAGACTCATCAGATTCTCGCCTCCGCATTCCTCTCGTCCTCCACAAGGAAAACCCTAATCCTCCATTTCCCAAACCTTACCCAAATTCAACAAGAGGAAATTCTGAGCTCCGATCATGGCGTTCTCTCTCCGCCTCTTATCCAAATCCAAGCAGGTCAGTCATTCATCCATGGATTCCTCTCAATCTCTCTCCCGATCATCGCTTTCTTCTTCGTTTGTTTGCCGTTCTTGTCCCTCTTTGGATTCCCAATCTGGTCCCTTTTTTTAATCTTTCGATTCCGTTGCTATCTACAATTTTCGGATTGGAGATGATCGGATTTTAATTTCCGTTTTGCTTTCTGCTTTTTTTTTATAATTGAATGGATGATGATTTTGGGGATAAGGTTTTTGATTTTGTGTATTCATTTGAATTTGAAAGATGTGCTGAGAAATCAGAGATAATGTAGAAACTACATTGTACAGGGAATTCATGCTACTAAAGAATTTGAATTATTTGATTCGTCTTGTTTTGAGATAGAGATGTGTAAGAAGAGAACCCAGTATTTCCCTCTGAATGTTATTAAATTGAAATGGAAAAGAAGAAAAGAAATTTGGAAGATGGTAATTGCAGTTATGCCAAGGAAGTTGTATTGCTTCAGGAGTTGAATGTGTTGGAAAATATTTATATTTTCTATTTGGTTCTTTCCCTTTTTTTTTTTTTTTTAAACGATGACTTGTCGTATTGGTTGTTCATTTCCTTCTAATGTTGCAGTTGAATGTCAGTCGAGCCATTCTACGGCAGGAGCATGCTGTTCCAGTTCGTTACTTTGCCAAAGAAGCTGGTCGCCCTACTGTTCTTAAGGGAGATGGTGAGTTTAAACTGGACATTAAAAAAAATAATAATAAAAAAAAACCTTTGATGCACATATTGTGATTTGTACTGGTCAAGTTTCAATTCAAAATGGTCAGGTTTCAATTCAAAATGGGCTAACTTCTACCTTTGCGCGTGTCCCTTGTTACAACTTACTTTTCACCATTCATCTTACCACATTTTCAGGCTAACTGGAAGATTATTGTCCTAACAAGTTGATTTCACATCTGATTTCATGGGTGATAATTGATTGATTGCAAACATTGTATTTATAACTATATGATGATTTTCATTTTCTATCAAACTATTAATTCTAAATGACATCCGTCTTTTATTATTACTTTTTTTCCTTTTAACCAATTGCTGACAATGTACATATTTTGGTGGCTAAAGAGATGTTGAAGAACATCTTTTTGGAAGTTAAGAAGAAATTTGAGACAGCCATGGATGTACTTCGGAAAGAAAAGATCACCATTGATCCGGAAGATCAAGCTGCAGTGGCTGAATATGCTAAGGTCATGAAGACAGTGCGGGAGAAGTGAGTGTTATTTACTTATTCATTTGCATCTAATAGAAAGTAGGTTTTATATTTGTGTGCTTGTGCTGTGTTTCTATCTAGAGGTGCAAACATACTTTAAATCATTTGTTAGACGAGTTTATAACAATATGTAATTTAAGGTACCGTTTTCTTTAAAAACACGTTTTTAAGGTTTCAATGCACTTAAAGGAGAAAAAGTTGTAATTAGTAGCATCCTAATAAAGTGGTAAAAACTAAAAAGGATACAAGTAAGGGTAAACAACAAATAGTAAAAGCAATTTGACAAACTTGGGAAAGCTTGTCTCATATAGAAGTATATGCTTTCCTTAGTTCTTGTTCTTCCTGTTCTTTTTTCTTGTATCCGAAAACTGGTGTCACTAATCAGTGTTGGTCATTATGAAACTTATAGTACTTAAAGAGCATGTTGGTTTAGCTAGAATCAGTTAACCATAAAATAACGAGTGAGATTGACGATATATATTTCTCCCTTCGTTACTCTGAATGTGCATAAAGTTCTGCTAATATAAAAAATTTGCAATTCACATTATTAGACAATAGAGGTCGTTGTTTTATTTCTCTTTTTAGCTTTTTAGCTTCTGTTATTTCAATTATACTTTTGAAGAGGAGGTGGTTGCTTATGTGTTGATTTTATTTTTGATATTCTTATTGTACAATTGTTTATTGTGTTGCATTGATCTCTAATGCATCCTCCTTTCTTCAGGGCAGACTTGTTCTCAGAGTCTCAACGAATCCAATATACCATTCAGACCCGTACAAAGGATATCCCAGATGCCCGTACATATCTGTTGACCTTGAAGGAAATAAGGATCAAGTATGTTTCATTCATCTAGTCAACTCGTTAGTTTACGTCTATTAGATGCTGTGATTGATGTGGACGAGGGATTTTTCTTTTGTTTCCTTCTCCCCGAAACCCCAATTTTGAGGAATAGATTGCTCTGGTTGTTGCATTATTCATATGCATACAGAAACCACTTTTCTTATCTATCTCGCATGGTTAATGGTAATCCGTAGGAATGGCCATACAAGCATGCGTGTTTATGTGGTTTTGCTTCATAGTATGATATATATTTTTGTCATTTACTTAACAGCATAACCTATTGAAATTCAAATGATTTATACATACATATATATAGATAGATATATGTAGTATATATGTATGTTTACATTTATATTTATATGCTTATTTCCTGTCTTTTTTCAAACTCTTTTGCAGGCGAGGTCTCACTGATGAACTTGGTGCAGAGGCTTTGATGTTTGACGCCTTGGAGAAAGTTGAGAAAGAACTGAAAAAGCCTCTTTTGAGGGATGACAAGAAAGGAATGGCTCTTCTTTTGGCAGAGTTTGATAAGATCAACAAGAAGTATGTGTTAAGCCTATATTTTCCCTAATCTGTGAAATTTCACAAGTCTAATCCTTAAATTTTCCTGAATTTTGTGTCAGCGTTCTCTCTCTGTTTCTGATCTTTTTATACAGAATCATACAACAAAAAACTCAAAGTATTGCTTGTACGCAGCAATAGTCCAATAAAGTATCTTAACATGTAAAAGAGAGACTGCTTACTGGTATATATTTCGTATTCTAATAACTAAAATCAGGATTTTATCAGCTCTATGAACCATGGCTGCGGATGACTAACATTTATTAGGATTGAAGTGAGATACAATACTTTTGGCTTTGTCTTATCAAAAAAGCGTACTTCTGAATTCATCTGTCTTGTCAAAATAGGCTTGGAATTCGTAAAGAAGATCTTCCAAAATATGAAGAGCAGCTAGAACTCAAAATTTCCAAAGCACAATTGGAGGAGTTGAAGAAAGATGCTCTTGAGGCAATGGAAACTCAAAAGAAACGGTATTTTTGGTCCCCGTCCGTTACTTTTCTTAATGTATTCAGTATGTTCTTAGATCTAGAGGTTCAATTCGACATGCTGTCTAGACCGGTAAATGTCGAGAGAAACATGTTTTTCCTGCTGCTACTAATGCCATGTCATTTGATCATTACGAGAAAGTTCGAGTCCAGTTTAAAACTGCGCCCCCCTTTTGTATATCATTCCTATTCACAACTACTAGGAGGTGTTCGTCTTAAAATAGATTGTTAGCCGTGCAGGTGCAATGTTAGACATTGCTTAAAACCGCACATTATGATCAAAGATTGCTTTGCCCAAGTTTAGTTTCGGCAATGACATTTTGACCATAACTAATACTATGAAACTCATGTTATCATTTGCAGGGAGGAATTCAAGGATGAGGAGATGGTTGATCCAAAGTCTTTGGACATCAGAAACTTTGTCTAATCTATGCCCGTTTTCTTAGTGATTGAATCCTTCGAAGTCAAAGATATGCTTTGTGCAAAATTGAGGCCACTGACTATCTTAGAGTATGAGGAGTGCCTCATTCTGTTTTAATAAAGGCACCTTAAGATTTGAGAGTGCGGCAACTATGGCAGATTTTCGAGATAATCTGATGTTTTGCTTTTTCTCTGATTTATTGTTTTATGTTACCGGGAGAGAACTGGAAATCTGGTGTCACTGGTTGCATTTATGTAGTTACTTTGTTTTTTCCAATCCCTTTTGGTTTATAGTATTTACTGCTATGTGCAATTCTTCTTCAACTGGGGAAGTCATTTTTCTTTTGGAAGCCAACCAGGAATTTCTGCACCTACTTTGTTTTCTGGATATTAAAACAAAATGAAACATATTCACTCATCATTATTTGGAAATGGTGGGAATGTGATTCAAACCCCTTTCGGCCCTTTTGGCCTGTTTGGTTTACAGGCTTGAACAAAAATTTAAATGGGAAATAGTAGAAAATAGGCCAATATGAAAAGCTTAAGAAAGTATATAGGTCAATTTTTAGTTATAAAAATTAATAGATCATAACTTGTTAAGTTATGGTTCATAACAAGATAAGTTATAAACAAACTTGTCAAGTTATGGTTTATAGCCATACAAGTTATGAACAATTATGAATAATAACTTGTTAAGTTATGGTTCATAACCAGACAAGTTATGGATGAAAATAATAATTTGACCTATTTATTAATTTATATAAATTATTAACCTATTAATTTTAATTCATATTAAGTCTTTGTTTATTTTCTTCTTTCTCTCAATTTAAATTTTATAAGAGAAAATATTGTAACAAAAAAATTAGAACAGCAGTTCGAACCTATGATGGTTTGTGATTTGATTTTGCTGCCAGTTTGGAATTATGGCTTTTTTGGGCTGCTTTGAAAATAATTATATTTTGTATTTTGGTTATGAAGGCTTGGGGTTTAGGAAAATCGAGTGAGCTTCTTTTGCTCACAGAATCTTCCAAAAAGAAAAATGGTCTGTGAATTGAAGTTCAATGATTCAATGAATTGTCACAAGCTCTCTCTCTCTCTCTCTCTCTCTCTCTCTCTCTCTCTCTTAATCTCCTCCCAATTGAGCTGCTGCTCCTCCAGGCTGTTGGTGATCATGGTAACTGCTCGAATCCTGGGAGAGAAAGATTGATGATAAGTTAAAGGGTAAAAACAAATAAAGAAAATTATATTTAAGAGTTGACGTTTTCTTTCAAAAAAATCTGAACAAATTGGTCGCCAATTATCTACTATTATCTCTTGCAAATTGTAGAGCATTTTGCACATATTTATAATTTGTAAAATTTCAAGTTTTCATGCAATGACTACCCCTGTTAAAATTCATAAATCTTTTTCGACAATTTCAATATTAAGGACCACAATTGCCCCAAAAAAAAAGTTTAAGAGTAATTTATCAAAATTAAACATTTAAAGACCGAATTTGATAAGATCCCATCTGATGTTATCTCTTAGTGGGTGGCTGTAGTGTAGGCGGTACTTTTGTTTAGTTTAATGTTAATCTATCATCGTTTTCAAAATAAAAAATAAAAAATAAAAAATAATGTCACAATGCTCATAGTTGATAGTTCAATGTGACACCTTATGTACTAATATTTTGATGAATCATTTCAGCCAATGAAGTTCATTTAGAAGAAAAAAATGTGAATTAAGCAGTAGTAGTTTGATGAATAATTTCAGTTAAATTAGTTTATTAAGTTTGAGAAAATCAATGTGACACCCTAGTCATGGCTGACAAATAAGTCAAAAGCCATCAACAATCTCCATGAATTCCATATCGACAAGATTCTAGGCTTCTTTACCCCC
>NW_010356821.1:98929-122719 GCF_000414095.1 Morus notabilis | reverse complement strand
CCCCACTAAGAAGTCAGTAAAGAACAAAAGAAGAGTGATCTACGTCTACCGTCATGTCGGGACTCCGTTTCCTCGAGCTTTTTCGCCGGATCACCAACACATACTTTCTTGCTACAGCTGAAATACGTACGACTTTGGATGAGTGTTCTCCTTCGGAATCTTCAATCTCTCGTCGTCTGGCACCAGAGCAAAGTTTATCCCCATGATCGTCGTGTATTCCTCCATGGAGAATTGGATCGGAGTGCCTTGTATCGTCAGAGCCACATTTCTTTATTCTTATTGACTTTAATTTGCCGAAAGATGAAGTACAACATGAGTTGGCTTGAATGTTGATAGTCATACGGAGCGCCAAGGAGATGACCAAACTGCGACTCCTAAAAACACTTCAGCACCCGCTCATTGAGTTGCTTCTAGATCTAATCATGATGGACACTGAATCTATATCGGATGCTGATCTTGCACGAGAAGTTTTCATCTTCTGCCAAATCAGTCTTAGGGTGCGTTTAGTAGATGGATCCAGAATCATGATTCTGAATCCTCGTTTAGAATCAATGTTTGTTTAAAGTGATTCTGAATCAGTGTTAAGTTGGGATGATTCTGAATCATGATTCATAATCTGATGTGATGTTTTAAACTAGCTCAAATCATGATTCTAAAACCACTCCCTCTTGATTCAAATTGATTCAAACCCCTGATTCTGAATCATGATTCATAATCTGATGTGATGTTTTAAACTAGCTCAAATCATGATTCTAAAACCACTCCCTCTTGATTCAAATTGATTCAAACCCCTGATTCTGAATCATGGTTTTAGAATCATGATTTGAATCCAAAATCATGAATCATGATTTGAATCCAAAATCATGAATCATGATTATGATTCCATAATCATAATTAGAATCACTCTGATTTAAATCCTCGTACCAAACGAACCGTGATTCAATACTATCTCTGGCCTGCAAATAAATAGAAATAAAAAATGTTAGGGGCAAGAATATTGAAATTTAAAAGTTAAAAAAAAAAAAAAAAATGATAACAATCATCATAACTTTAGGAAAAAAAAAAAAAAAGAATCATAATGACCATATTTTAAGAAAACATCATACCAGAATCACAATGGGCTGAAGTACTAACACAGTCAGTTAGAACAATCATCATAACTTTAGGAAAAAAAAAAGAATAATCATAATGACTATATTTAAGAAAACATCATACCAGAATCACAACGGTCTGAAGTACTAACACAGTCACAGTCCATTTACACTAATGCAATTGAAACAATCAAACATTTGAAGAACTTTGGTAAAGGATAAGAAAATCATACATTCATTTAACTTCTGCTGCCTCCTCTTCCTCCACCATCTCCGCTGTGATTCCTCTGTCGTGCGCCGCGTCCAACAATAGCCGTTCTCCGCGAGTTTGCTTCTACATAATTGAGATGAAGAAAATCAATCACCAACATGAAACAAGGTGCACGGGCCACTAATCCACTTACTTTCGAAATCCTTTTTGAGGAAAAAGCAACACTTTCGGTTATTGATTTTCAATAGTTAAGACAGTGAAATTTTGAAGTTCCTTAATTTCATTGCTGGTAGTTCTCAGTGGATGTGCTTTGTTTAATAATGGCTTAAAGTACTAACACCAAATTTATTAAGTTTCTTATTTAGAAATTATACATGCTTATACTTAAGGATGTTATATTTTATGCTTCAGCTTCTTCTTTGAAATATTAGATATGTGGCTGTGCACCAAGTACTAACACAGTAACAGCATTCGTATATGTTTCAATAGAGTAGATTTTAATTGTTTTTATTCACATTTGTATTTAAATATTCACTCATTCATTACTGTTGAAACCATGCACATTAATGCAAACAACATGGACATAAATCAATAGGTGCGACAGTCATGAATTCTCTAATTTACCTTGATAAAAAATGGTTAATTATCAGATTTCCACAAGTATCATCAAACCAAAAACTTGTAACAAAATAAAATTGGCAAATTGGGAAATTTCCTCTCAATATTTGTCTTGCTGAATCAGGATAAGAAGACTCGACAAATAAAAAATGTTGGAAAAATCCAACAAGAAATTTTGATCCACATAAATGAATAATAGATTCCCCAACCTTTCGACCTTTCCTTACCCTTCATTCTATACAATTCAAGACAATACTTGACTGTAAATTTTCTTTCTTTTCCCTCCATTAATCATAAATCAAATTTAAAGAATACACTTAAAAAAAATTCGAGAAATAAACAAAAAGAAGGAAAAAATACTTTGTGGTTCTGAGAGATCAAAAGAGAGCTCACTTAGAAGGTTCAAACAAAAAGAATTATTATGGCGATGTACAGCCAGAGAAAGCACAGACACAAACATATTGAGTGTATCATAGGATCTAGTAATTAAAAAAAACAAAAAAAAAAAAAAAGAAGAAGAAAAAGAAGCAGGTTTGGTTCGGTTTAAAACCGAACCTCAAGGACATAACCAAAACCGAACCGCTGTTAAGACAGTTCAGTCAGTTAACCGAACCGACTTGCTTCGGTTCCACGTGGCACCGCTTTTTTTGATTTTCGAGCAGTCGGTTCTTTAGTCGGTTTCGATTTTACAGTTTTTTTGTACAGTACTAGTTCAGTGTATGACTTGTGCAACAAAAAGGAAGTAAAGAAAAGGACATACTCGAGGTGAGGACATAATGGAGTGTGTGACTTGTGTCAGGTTGAGCCTCGTGCAACGGTTGGTGTCAAGCTCTGTGCTCTGCAGAATTCTGGCTCTGGCGATATTTGCCATCAAGGGCTGCTTTGCAACTACTCTGTGGCGCTTTTCCGTTTGCTTAACTCTCACCATTGATAGATGCTGCTCAGATGTAAGAATGGAAGAGACGCCGAGTTTGGAGAAGAAATTTGGAGAATTTGGGGTAATTTAGACTGTTGAGGAGTATTTTATCTACTTTTTCTTTTTCAAAAAAGAAAAAAAAAAGTTTCTTAAGATGTGTTTCCACAAGGGTCATTGAACCCCTTCTTTCAATTTTAGAGTGCGAAAAAATCCACGTGATGCACTTCCTCTCCTCTCACTCCTCTCTTAAGAAGTCAAACATGTTTGGCTAAGCTTATATATCTCATCAGTCCGTCGACAACATTTCTTTGTAGTAGCAGTAGTAGAACGTCAATCCCACAATCATACTTGAGCTTGGATCTCAACCCATCAATTTATGGTCCTGTTATCAATTCATTAATGTGCCTCATGAGACTTATTGAGCAAATGCAACAACCCTTCTAGCATGAATGGCTCGCCAACAGCCAAGCGTTACATCATTTGGCTCCAATCCTTTTTGGATCACATCCTCGAGAAGTGCTTGAGCGGCATATACTCTATCAACATTTATGTATCCAATGACCAAGACGTTGTAGGAAAAAATATCAGGCTGAACACCCATCAAAGACATTTCTTCAAAGACCGCACTCGCCTTGTCCATTTCGCCTAGCAGACAATATCCCTTTATCAATATGTTGTACGTCAGCGTATCAGGCTTCAAACCACGTCGAATCATTTCATCAAACAACTTTTCAGCAGTGTTCATGTTACCTCTTTCTGAATAAGCATCCAAAATTCCATTCAAAGTTACAGTTTGAGGAAAGATTTTCAAACTCACCATCTCATCAAGCAACCTAGATAAAACTTTCCATTCACCAGAATAGGACAATCCATAAAGTAATATGTTGTAAGTGAAAATATTTGGCCTTATACCTCTATATTCCATTTCATGTAACAAATTCATGGCCTTCCTCCATTCCCCCAAACGACCAAATCCACTTATCAAACAGTTGTAAGTGATGCAATCCGGCTCTAGACCTGCATTACTCATTTCTTCCACAAGATCTAGCGCCTCCTTAATCCTGTTCTCCTTGCACAAAGCATTCAACATAGTATTGTATGTAACAATATTCGGAGAGATTCCCCAAGCAGTCATAGTCTCTAAGAACTCCATTGCTTGCTCACACCGGCCGGACTCAAGTAAACCATGAATCAAAGAATTACATATGACGACATTTGGTCTAACATCATGGTTGACCATATCTTGAAGAAACCTAAATGCCTCGTCTACTCGTCCTTCTTTACAAAGACCATGAATGATTGGACAGTAACAACCCCCATCAGGTTTTATTCTTTTCTGGTCATACATGCGCTTAAGAAGCCCAACTGCTTTCCAAGTTTCTCCAGCCTTACAAAACCCATTAATCATTGTACCATAAGTAATGTCATCACATATTTGTTCATCTTCCACCATTTTCACGAACAACTCAAAAGCAGCATCCACCGAGCCACCTTCCGCGACACAAAGCCCATGAAGAAGAGTATTTAGCAAACAAGCATCTGGCCTAAGTCCAAGCTTAAATACAGTGGCCAAAACAGAGAAACATAAATCAATCCTCTCCAACTGGCACAAACATCTAATTACCACGCTCATGGTACGAATGTCGGGTCGAAAACAGACCCCACAAAGAGCGTTCATCTCTCTATACATATAAACAACAATGGGATGATGGTTCATATTGTAGACTGCCCCAAGTAAATGATTGAAAGCCCAAATACAAGGCATGGATTGCATCTGAACCATGGAATTAAAGTAACCCAAAGCTTCTTCTAGCTCAAGTGTTCCCACTTTAGATTTTTTTCGGATTAATCCCCCGAACTGGGCAATCCAACGTCTTTTGCTTTTTCTGCTGAATTGGGTAATGGAACGTTTATTAGTAGCTGTAGCAGCAACAGAAGGAAACTGGGTTCTGGAGAAAAGGACAAATCGAGGGAAGAGAGAAGAAAAAGAAGAAGCATTGTCGGTAACAACTGACCCTTTTGCGGTCAGCATTTGAGGTTTTGCTGCAAAGTACGACTCAAACTAGTCATCTAACTTATACAGGGTAGCCTAAACGAATAAAATAAAATATTTTTAAAAAAATAAAGCAGAAAACCCAACAACAATAACAACGATCAACAATCTAAAATCAAAGTTAATCCAAATATAATCTAGTCTAGACTAGAATTCATATACATATTACATAGAATATTCAAAACAATCAGAGTCAAAAACTGCAAAAGAACCTGCAAGAAGACGGCGAGGTCGCCGCAGAGAGTCTGGAGACGTCTGGTGGGCGGTGGCCGTGGGGATGGGGGTGGGGAGAGCTTCTTTCTCGTGTGTGCGCTTTACACTGTTTATTTAGCATAAAACGGCGGGTAAAATGCAACCATTCACCCTAAACCTTTTGTGAAAAAATTTGGGTAAGTAGTTGGCCATCCTTTTAGATGAATGGGCTTTTTATTTTTATTTTATTTTTAAAGGTAAATGATCAAATTTTTTTTTTTGTTTTTCGCTGGTTCGAGTTAAAAACTAAATTTATATGAAAAAATATTATAATAAAAAATTTTAATTTAAATTTTTTGTTTAAAAATACTATAATAAAATGTTTGAATTGTGATTTAAACTGTGAAAAGAACATGACTTTTGTTTTTTAGTTACAGTGTTGTTTATCGTTGATTTTTCAATAGTAAACCGTGGATTGAAATTGCTTAATCACTGATTAAAATTAATCAATCAGTGATGCACCATCAAGTTAATCAATGATCTTAATTATTGATTTATCATGGTCTATCACTGAAAATAACAATTTTCCTAATTTTATAAAACTTCATCCATTTACTAAAAAATAGCTAAAAAATGAGTCTTCTTTGCAAATATCCCTATTTTTGTTACAGATAGAAGATTTATGTGGTAAGACCTAAAAAAACATATTATCGGTGGGTATCTATTTTTTAACTGTCATATGGTTTGTTTTGCATATGTGTATAATATTTTTTTCATTGTAATATACTACGGATATGAAACCCTACAATAGAAAGATGTATACATAAGTTAAATATCAAACTTTTAATTTTAACATTTAGAGTGTTTACCTTGCATCAAAGAAAAAGAACAAATGAAAGTGATGAATGATTCTCTTTCTTATATAATAATGCGTTTATTTACAAACTAAGTAATGGGCATATGTAATGGCCCCGCATAATATATGAATGAGAAAAGAGAATATCAATCCTTATATTTCTTGGTATTAATGTTGTGTTAAAAAGAATGAAAGCCAAACTTACTTATCTATTCTTAATAAATTGCTATATAATTAATGATTATTTAATTATATAAAAAGTGTTTTTAGTAACTATATTGATAATATTATTATTCTTAATCTTAGTAAACACTAAAAAAGAAATAAAGTTATTTCTAATTATACCATCGAATAATGAAGTAAACACTTGACGAAATTAATAATCATAATTCTTATTCTTATATTATTCTTTTCAATCCAAGTACCTCTCTCATTACATCCCTTTTCGGTTTAGAAAACCTTAAATTTAACCATTTTGATAATAGAGTCAATCGATAATGGACATCAATATTAAATGGACGACAATTAGAGCAAAAATGTCAAAATTTTGTATATGTGGTGAATGAATTAAACCGTTCGCGAGGTTGTTGATAACGATGGAGCCACGTGGTAATGAGTAGGGCACTTGCTTCTACTCAACTTTTGAAATTTTGATTTTTACCTCAATAAATCAAAGTTGCAATCTTAAACTCCATAAACTTTCTAAATGAAAATTTTAAATTTGTTCATCGACTTAAGTAATTTCCATGGTTTATGCCTCCAAAAGATATTGCATAATTAGAGTTACATGAATTTCGTTTAAATTTTTATCTTCTAATTGCTTCTTTGTTTTTAAGTATCATAAATTCTATAATAGACAATTTGTTTACGATCTTTTCATAAATAATTAAATATAACTTGGTTTATTAGATATAATATATATCAATAGGTTTGAGATGCCGTTTACCCAAGTCTTAAATCAGTGGTCACTTGAGAACTTGCCCAAAACTTTAAATTATGACACTTGCCATCCAAACTTGTAAAATCATGCAATGTGCCTTATTTATCTTTTTGGGTCGAATTTGGTGGCAATATAGAGATTTAAGGTCCGTTTAGTTCATTAATTTGAGTTTTTAATTCGAGTTAAAATATGACTTTATGTGATAGTTTTTTACTATAGTAAAAAAGTTAAAATGTGACTGTTTCTTAGAACTTTTTATTGTAACAAACTAGAATTCTAAAGTCGAATCAGTAAAATGAATGGGGTCTTAAGTTATTTGTGTTATAGTTTGCATTGAGTTTTGGGGATTTTGGTTGAAGATACGTATTTCAATCCTTATGTGTGAGGCTATAGTTGGCGATCCGTTTATTAATTTAATGGCCCTAAGTAAAATGGGTATATTGCCACAATTTACAAAGTTATGGGGGTTAATTTATCAGAACCCCAAAAGTTTAGGAGACAAAAATACTAAAAACCTTGTTTCTATAATGTTTATGGAATAATCTAGTGTGATAGAAAGCATATACGCCCTTATTAAGATACAATATTCATCTTTAAATCTATAAATAGAGGGAAGCACCTACACCTTACCATAAAAACTTTCAACTTTTTTTTTTTTTTTTAATTTTTAATATGATTCAGGAAAAAAAAAAAAAAAAAAAAAAAGTCTTGCTCATTTCTTTAGAGGTTAAAATATTTGTTACATGTTCTTATTCATCCTAAATGATATACGCCCTTATTAAGATTTGATATTCATCTTTAAATCTATAAATGGAGGAAAGCACCTACACCTTACCGTAAAATTTCTTCATTTTATAAACACTAATATGATTCAAAAAAAAAAAAAAAATGAAAGTCTTACTCATTTCTTATCTTTCTCGTTCATTTAATTTGGATTATTAACATTGTTAAATAATCTATAAATTATGCGTATTCCATCAACTTTGGTCTTAAATTTTTAATTTTAACGACCTTAACATTTTGGTTCTTAACCATTTGTCTTTGCACACTAACTGAAAATTCAAACAGATCATCATATATAATAACTGAAATTTTTAACGAAATAGTTACCTTAATTATTAAATTTTCTCTTCACTATTTGACAAAACATTAAAAAACTAGTTCATTGTACAATTAATGCTGCTACTTTTGTAAAAACTTCAGAAGTCATTCGCCAATTTTAGTGTGCAAGGACTAACGTGGTCAAAAATCAAATGTTCCAAGAGCAATTTATCAAAATTAAAAATTCAAACTTTAATGACACAATGCATATAATTCAGAGACTAGTAGGGTTAAATACCTTGTCAATTTTAGAAACGATTCTGAAAAGTCATTGTGCTTAAGCGAGGGACTAAGCACATTCAAGACCATTCCATTCCATGAGTCAAAAGAAAGAATGAGAGCCAGAGGAAAAAATCTGTTAGGATCCTAATTGAGTCTTATATTGTTAAAATATTGACTTAATATGTGGGTTTATAACTATTTGGACACCATCACCCTACAAGCTAACTTTTGGGAATGAGTTCTACCTAAAGGTTAAAACAATTGGTATCAGAGCATGCCCCTCAAGCTCACGTTGCGGAAGGGGGGACTTGGGGAGAGGCGACCTGGAAAGGCCAGAGTGGGCCATCCCGAGTGGGCCGCCGTAGACGTCGGTGTCGAAAACGTAGTGGTATGTTAGGATCCTGATTGAGTTCCACATTGCTAACATATGGGCTTAGCATGTGAGTTTATAACCACTTGGACACCCTCTCCTTACAAACTAACTTTTGAAAATGAATTCTACCCAAGGGTTAAAACAATTGGTATCAAAGCATACTCCTCCTCAAGCCCACATTGCGAAAAAGGCGACCTAAAAAGGCCAGAGTGGGCCACCGTGGACGTCGGTGTCAGAAGCGTCGTAGTATGTAAGGATCATAGTTAAGTCTCACATTGCTAAAGTATGGGCTTAACATGTGAGTTTATAACTACTTAGACACCCTCTCCCTACAAGCTAACTTTTAGAAATGAGTTCTACTCAAGGATTATAACAATAAATCCCAAAATATTCAGAAGACAAACACATCATATTCAGAAGACAAACACATCAGGAATATGTTATCACCACTCAAGAAGTTAGCAGTGAAACAAAAAAAAAAAAGTTATGGTAATAAAGTTTCAATAAAATAAAAATAGCAGTAGTGATAATTATCAATCATAGGAATGGAATACCAAGAGGAGAGTAGAGTAGATGGTCAAAATTTTAGCCTATTGTCAAAATTTTGTGCCTAATTTGTACATGCTGATCTCTAATAACTTATCAAGCGATGTAATCTGCTGGTTGCAATGTAGTGACGATGTTACAACCACTTCCTCAGGCAATTTATGGATTTAGGCTTGCTTTCTTGGTTATATTTCTCGTCATTAATGTTTAGATTTCTTTTTCTCGTCTCGATCGCTTCTATTGCGCTTCTTCCCGCCCTTGCTTTCCGTTTTACTTCTACTGGATTTCACGCTAACGAGGCCACCGGAAGGTATCTTCCCATCGTTGTTTTGCAATGCGTTATCAAAGTTTGCTCCAATGGCATATTGCTGGAGCATCTCGGGATCCAAAACTCCCTCCATGTCAGGTTTCATTTGTTCCTACACAGAAAGCCCATTTTAGCACAGCTCTTTCCTTACTAGAGAAAAGAATGAGAAAGGAGCAATAGAACGGGCAAAATAAACTTGAACTATTATTTTATAACAAGAAAACCCGGCCACACCGACCATATGTGCAGTGGGTTTGTTTAGCCATTTCTGTGTCACCCGGTTCATAATTTTCAAAATCAACACGGTTTGTTCATTTTCATAAATTTCAAAAACCAACACTCTTGGTGCAGGTTGATAAAGGGCTCAAATCTAACGCACAAATCCATGAACACAGTTTCATTAAAAGTATAAAGGCAACATACCTCGGCCTGCCTGGCAGCTCTCTTGAGATCCTCCTCCATAGCGATATCATTTGGTTGCATCTCAATCTGAATTTAGAATCAACAATTGATGGAGTTACAACACACCAATAAAATCATTGAATATGCAGAAACATGCACCAAACAATCTTATGCATGTGGATATAAGTGCAAAAGATCTTATAGCACATCTAGTAATTGTTAAGCACAAGACAATATTCCTCTTTGGATCAATAAATGTGCGATTTAAAAAGAATCATAAGTGTTTGTGCATGCATTCTTCTACTAACAGTAAAGCAAATTCCAAGAAAACTTACTTCTCTTAGCCGAGGCATGCTTGATTCAATCTCTTTGGCATCGATATTGTTTAGATACTTGGAGAACTTTTTCATAGCTTTTATAAATAGTGACAATATTTGTTGCCTTTCCAGTCCCATTTGTCCCTGTTTTACGAGCGTTAAAAGTGAAAGGAATCAAAAGACCTAAATGGCAAAAGGACCCAAAAAAAGAGAAAGTATACACCAGCTAGGGGGAGGGAAGGAGAAGAAGTAGAAGAAAGAAGAAGAACCAGAAGAAAGAAAACTTGTAATTTACATGAATGGGGTGGAGGATCTACTTTGATTATGTTTTTAACTGTATCTTGGGGTTTCCAGTACTTGATTGAGATTATATTGTACTCCCTTTAATACACACACACACACAATCAGAAATCTCATTATAGGATGAAGATCTTAAGGTTCTTAAGAATGTAAGAAATTAAATTTAAAAGCTATTCAGACGCCTGCATTTTCTATGAGCAGGTGCAAGTAAACGTGTGTGCTGATACAGAAAATATTCAACCAACTACGAATAGAAGACAAGAAAATATACCTCAATATCAGAGATGCCTCGACCCTGCAATCCAATACATAGCAAAACAGAAGCCTGGGCATATGATAATGTAACAGGAAGTTTCTCTTGAAAGTATAGGCGTGCAAGCTTTCGAGCTATATCCAAAATCTGCAAATTAGATTCGCAGAACAATATTTGAAATCGCCATCTCATCATAATATATATTACAAAAATGATTTATCTTAGGGTTCTAGATAGTATATTAAACTAAGTGCTTATGTTGGCCTTTTTCCTTTGAACGTCCAAAAGCTACTTTTTGAAGTGTTTTTGATGTAGGATCAATATAAGAATAGAAATAGAAGAATAGACTCGAGCTAGGGAGAAAAGCCACTAGGGAGAGAAATAGAGAGGATTTGGAGAGAGAAATAAGAACTCAAGAGAGATAAACCACTAATTTCAATATTCAACCATTGTCTGAAATGAAATTACAATGCTACTATATTTATAAGGCAAAACCAAATAACGAAACAGGAAACTAAACCAATATGAAATATGAAAACTCTAGAAATGGGAAACTAACCCTATTTTTAAAATAGCATAAATTCCTAATTAAGCAAAATAGGAAATTAGACCAAAATAAAATAAGGAAAGTTAACAATGGGTACCTACCCTAATAACATAAATTGCTAATTATACAAAAACTAAATAAACATCTAAAACTATTCCGCATCAATTTTATTTGGATAATTTATAAGAGTTTCACTCTCCTGCACAAAATCACAAGTTCACCTTTTTGTTTCTGAAAAATAAATAAATCAATACCATGCTTCTCCCATCAAGTTCTTTTAAAACTATAGGTTCCACATAAACTGAAACTCTTCTCCTATCCAACCTATAAGCAATTTCAAACAAGTTCAAAGGTAACTGACATTCTAGCATGAACCATCTTTCAAGATCTTACCATATGATAGTCAGCAAGGTTGTTGGCATAGGCTTCTAACCGCTTCATGTCATAAAATGATAGCATCTCTTTAATTGAGTCTACAAATCCATCAAAGGTAGTCGTCCCTGATTCTAGCTCCATGAACTTGATTTTTGGATCCAAGATGCTGTGAGATTATGAGTTGCATGAGCATTTCAGCAATGAAAATTTATCTTGTAAGAGTAACTTTGAACACTGACCTCATAGCAAGCTTGTACTCCATTATATGAAACGTATGACCCAACAGTTCAATAAATCTTAGCCTGAAATCTATGGGCAATTAACAGGTTATCAAGCTGAGAACCCAAAATAAACAGAAATAGATAAGTACATAATACAGTATTCTTGGAAAGAACGGACACACCTTGGCAAAATGGTCCAAGAAAGCCCAATTCAACTGATGCGCTAGTTTCTACTTCATCATTGTTCAAAGGTTTTAGGACCATACAAGTATGCTCACCAGTCACGGAACTCTAAAACCGATTTAAAGTACTAGAACGTTAAACCTCCACAAAATTATAGTATTACACGTTTAGTGCAGAAACAAAAGATTTCTTAACTGGAGTATGGCCAATAAAGAATGGAATAAACTTATGCTTTCTCCAAAAGCGCAGAAGGTCCAAGGTGAGCCCAAAGGAAACGCCGATATAGTGAAGCTTCTCTGGTTTCCTTTCACGGAGATGAGCAAGCAAATGAGGAAGATTTTTCCTAGGTTCTATGGTCTCTTCTAGCAATGAAACCTGTATCTGTGAACATCAGCATAACAATTGGCAAAAAAATAAATAAATAAATAAATAATGGAAGATTTTTCCTAGGTTCTATGGTCTCTTCTAGCAATGAAACCTGTATGTAAGGTACCATTGTAAGTCAGCAACCCATACTTCCGACTTCCCAGAAACATATTGTGAACATCAGCATAACAATTGGCAAAAAAATAAATAAATAAATAAATAATAAAAAAAAAAAGAAAACACAAGCCAATATCTGTGGTACATAATAATTGCTACAAACATAAGGGAAATCAGTAACTTTGTTAGACTTAGTTCGAGCTAGAAGTTGAATGCATATGTTGCCTCCAAAACCACCAACTTATATTCCAAATATTGATGTCCAAATCAAATGGTTTTTTACCCAACTCAAATGGTTTCACGGAACACAAGCGACAGATTCAGTACCAACAAGATACCTTGCAATTTCATTTCTTAGCATGTATGTCCCAAAATTTATGGTTTTCAGGGATGTGTGCCTTTGGATTTGAAAATTAGAATGAACCTACAAAGTTTGTATACTTTTCGCAGCATCAATGAAATTTCATCTATAAAACACTCTTCTTTTCAATCATACGTGCTACGTTCCTGAAAAGCAAAAAGTGTGTTTACTAGCTGATCCAAAAGGTACAAAATTGTCTTTTTAAACTGCTTCTCACTTTACAAAAACTAAAAGAAGTTGTGTTTGGTCAATACCTCCTACCCAAAGGTGTAGATATGCAAGAAATTTATGTATGAATGCTAAAACCTAAATAGAAGAGAAGAAAAAAACTTATCGTCTTTATTAGAATAAACCTTTTTAGCTGCTTCTGTGACTCTGACAGGAGAGGTCTCCACTTCATCATAATCCATTTCAGAAATAGGTGCAAACTGCCCTTCATAGTACCTGCAGGGGAATAAAATTGTTTGTACTTAATCTAAATACACTAGGAAGCTCCTTTAAAAGAAAAATACACGAAGCAAGCCACATTTATAGAGCTCCCCCAAAAACAACCAAAAAAATAAATAAATAACCAAAGCATCATAGTGACATGTTTTTTCTCATGTATACATTTGGCGGGTAGCCGAAACACTCAAGCTACCGAATCATCAAACAGAACGTTTTTTCCTTCATCCGTGATTCTAAGTTGTGTCCTGTCAGGACGGGCAACGTCACAACAATTTATGAATAAGCAAGCACCTAACAGCAAAGGGGTGAACTCCCACTAAGGTTATCAATCCCCAAAACTCCTAGCTTTCTCTTATTTAAAAGGCTCCATAAAACCATCTGATCTTCCAAACTTTTTAGCCGTGTTATTTCTCAATCAAAGAGTTCCACAACACTATCATCCCGTTAAGGCCTTTACATCCAAACAGTGACCAAGAAGCTATGACTTTTGCTTCCTTTGGTTTACTTTACTGACTAAAAGCAAAAGCAATGGCAAAGAAAGCTTCAATCCTCTTTGCCTTTGTAACCATTCTCATACTCAATGGTCTGCAAGTCCACTAAACCAAAAGTTTTTGCAAATGAAGAAAAAATGGTAATCCAGTAAGTTGCAAAAGAATCCAAGTAAATGCCAGTTCATAATTATCCATGAGGCGTACCTTGTCAGAAGTTGGACTGCTTGTGAACCATATCCAAGCTGCAGAAAAAACATAAAAATATTACAAAATATTTATGAAGAAAAAAAAAACACAAACTCCGCATGAAAGACAAAACAACCTTCATTGCACTTGGATGGGTAGCAATTCGTACAATCCGAGCACCTGAAAATGTTGGAAAAACAGTGTCTTGGAATTGCTCACTAAATTTCCAAGGTATCTGGTCTCCAGGGGGTTGACGACCAGTGCTTAAACTTTTGAGTGCAGATTTACGGGAAATCTGTCCCTCAAGAGCGACCTATGAGGGCAAAGGTTAATGACAAATTCCAAAAGTCAATAAATAAGCTGAGCTGACATTTTAGTACAGACTGTTGCAGAAAAATATTGGAAGGAGTTATGTTGAGAAGAACATGCTAACCTGAATGACACACAAAATATCAGGAAGTTGATTTTTTGACTCATCAACAGGGCCTGCAGATATGAAATTAGTAGATGTCCTGCCATGCAGAAAAACACAAGAAAAAGCAAGTTAAAGAATACAAGCATACCAAGTAATACAAACAAGTGGTGCGCTGGTGCATCCGCCATTAGTTGTAAATCATTGGGAGAGTTTTTGTAGTGAGAGGAGACATATAAGGCCATCATCCGCTGCAGTTATTACAATGCTTAAGTACTAAATATTTGAGTAATAAGAAAATTTTGCGTATATAAGATTATCTGGAATTGGTGCATGCGTAAATAGCCATAAAAACTGAAATATATAAAGCAAGATGAATAGTTACCTGCAAGAACAACTCACTCTCTTTGTGATAGGAAAAAAGTGTATCACGATTAACATAGTAGAGTTCACACTCACTCGGTTGAGGTAACCTAGTTGCCAAAAAGGAGGTAAGGAATGAGAGTAGTGCAAGAGGTTTTACCCTCTAGAGGTTCTAAAACACGATGCCCTTACCCACTAAGTTTAGGGACTGCATTTGTTGCATCCAAGCAGAGTAAGCCATGAAGCCATGATTCTATAGGGTCCCCAGATGCATATCTAATAGATTCGCTCAGCTCTATCTTTTTGAAAAGATAACCTACAATCACAAATCATTGAGAAATTAAGTAAAGGAATAGAGTAAAACACAAATCCAAGAACATTTTCATCAATATCCAGGAAAAAAAGAAAGAAAAAAAAGGGAAAGAAAAAGATGAAGCCCGCACCAAACTGAAGAACATGAAACACACATCAAACTCAAGAACACTTTCAGAAAGTATTTGAGTCATAAGATAATGACTACATATTCCCACTATTCTGGTTTCTTTTTTCTCCTTTTCTTTTTTCTAAAAACAAAACCTATATGCTTAAGTTTTTATACCTAGAGAAAGATATTGATCCATAATTTACTTTGAGTAGATTCTCATTGATATTTTTAAGTGACTTTAGATTACATGAAGTTGAAAGTGCTTTAATGGTGCCATAGTAAAATAAATAAATTAAAAAAATAGTCTCGACCTTGTCATAAACAAATGACCAGGATAGCTTTATATCAAATGCAAACAAAGGTAAAGCATATGTTACCAGATTTAGGACCCTCCACGCTCTGAGCTGATGGTTGACTTTGTTGTTCCAATTGCTGAATAAGTTTAAGGGACAAGGATCGACCAGTACCTTCATAGCTTTCAGAGGACAAAAACAAAATCAGACAATCACATAGGTCGGGACCTAAAGTACTTCAAAAATAACCTAATCTACTGAAAGAAAAAAATACTAAGCACAAAATCCAAGATTTTACACTAAAGTACAAGAAATGTGTTCCTTGCATGAAACAAGAATTTCTGACAAAAATCATCAAACAATTGTACGCATGAAACTTATACCCATTCACAGTAGATGAAAGGAAGACCAGATAGGGACCAAGCAATGACTTCACAACTGGCAATGGAATGGCTGCTGCCTCATCAACGACCAACAACTCAACTTGGGAAAGCTTTTCGTGCTCATGTGGTTGTATATACTGCAAAATATGCTAGACAAATAAGTAGCTGCATAAGAATAGAACACGTCTTATTGTCGACCACTTATTCTGGGGCATTTAGTACATGTTCAACATGCCAAAAGCCAAACCACGGAGAGAGAGAGAGAGAGAGAGATCTCAGCACTTGAATCTCCTTAATTTTTGACTCTTACAAGAGAAACCCAAAATAATGCACAGGGTTTGAAGATAACATGGAGACATAAACCTATAGTCCCCTGACCAGAAGATACTAGTCTCCTTTCAAGTTTTTATTTTCTTGAATTTGAAATGATACAAAATAAAGACAGAGTAAATTAAGATTGCCTTGTACATATAATCCAATAGAACTTATCTTATACACACGGCAATAGCAACTATAAGAAACAACAAGCACCAATATAGCAAAGCATTGAACAGACACTATAATTCCGTACTATTTTCGCCAACAAACAAGCAAAAAGTACAAAAACATGAATTTCTATCAAAAAGGACAAAATATGTATCATTTAACCCATATAAAATCGACAAACCTGAATTGTCTGCCTGTGCTGCTTGTAAATATTAATCCGTACAGTTGCTTTCTTGAACTCAGGATTGGTGCTTCTCACCACATCAAAATCTATATGTTCCTAATTTAAAAAAAAAAAGGTTTCACAGTAGTAAATGTAATATACTTAGCACTCCTTTACCTTGCATGAAGAAGAATAAAGAGAGCATATAATTCTGGAAATCCATCTTTATAAATATAATATGAAAACTAACTCAGAGAATAACTTTCAAAAAAGAAATTCAATATTTAGTGTTGGATTCGATTTAAAATTGTCTACAGTTTGGCGATACTGAATCTTGTAGCCTCTAAGGTGGGAAAATGTAGAATAATCAGAATTGATATGAATCAATCATTTGGAACTTCTTAAAGAGATTTCAGATTTTCTACATTTTAATTGTCACTCTCCTGATGTAAAACGCCATTTTTTCTAACAACTTATGTTAAATCGTAAGAGAAATATAAAAGTCCTCATCTAAATCATACCAATAAAACAAATTTTAATACAGCAATTCAGAAACCAAAGCCTTGATAAAATTTGAACTAGTTGTAAACTCATCTCTGCAGGTTAAGCTCATTTATACTAAATTGAGATTTTATCTGACTACAAGTTGAAGTTTTATTAATTAATTGCGACAGAAATCCAAAATCCAATGCAATCTATCTACACTAGCGGTCTATTTTGAGGCTGATAAAAATGCGCAGTGATAATATGACATGAAACAATAAAGTAACTACAACATCCAGAAGATTAGACTAGCTAGTTTACCTTATAATCAAGTGCATCAAAACCTTTGCAAGCAAAGTCAAACAAGGTTTTCACATTCTCAGGGCTAGGCGCAGTTACAAAGATATTTGAGTACCTGATAAATATAAGTTCTCGAGTCAGTAAGAGAATGGTCACTTTCATAGATATTTATGTTTATAATTTTTTTAAGGGAAAATTTTTTTTGCACAAGCTTACTACCCTGCAGCAATAGCTCCTGCAATAGCCAAACCAAGAGCTGCTGATTTTCCACGGCCACGAGCAGCAAGCAAGGCAACTGTACTTTTTAGTGTCTTGTCCAAAATTGAATCCAGAAATGTGATGACAGCTTTTCCCTAGTTAAACATTAAAGAATATACTTAAAATCATCACTCTTGTGTAGCAATTAAGTCAGATAATTAAGATTTAAAGACAACAATCTCTACCTGGTCCAATGTACAACACTTCTTTATCAAAGGGCCAACAGGGAAGTCATCAACAAGTTCTTCTTTTAGATTCTTCAGGTCTTGCTCTGCCTCTGATAGACCTTCTGAGTCCTTTGATTACCAAGAGGGAAGAAATGAAAGTTGTTATATAGAGATACTGTGAAAGCAAAATACTTGAATGAGAGATTAAAAGAGAAGAAAGGATTACCTCTTTAACGGGAACTGGCGTGATTGATTTCATATGAGAGGAAATTGGCAAAACATTCAATTCATCGTCCATAACTATACAGGCTTTGCATGATGCAAGTGATAATAAAAACCGCTCATTAAAGCGTCCAGTGGGTTCAGCATGCGACTCAGTTCGAAACCTCTCATGAACATCCTGAACAAACATAGTTGTTCTTATATTCAAAGACTAAAAAAACAAAAAAGTACAAAAACTATGTCTAGCATGATTGTTAATGCTTAAATGCGTTTAACTAAACATTATTTATATTTATATAATAGAAAAGCGAGAATGTGGAAGCAAAATACACGACTTCAAAAAATTATAAGTCAAGGACAGGGCATTCATACTCATACCATAACCATGGTATATAGGCTGGTAAGAGAGGATAAAGAACGAATCAACAATAATATTAGTCCACCACCCTCCACCGTCTCTATTGATCTTGCAAGTAGATTTGGGGTCAAAGCTTCAAAATCCTAAAAGAAAGACAAACAATGGCTAAGATACTAAAATAGTATATTTATAAATTATAAACTACCAAATGACTAAACCAACAAAACGGCAACATTCAATTACATGACATTGCATATTTATACTGAAAACATCAATTTTCATAATGCCAACGAAAGGTATTTGCAACTTACCTGAAGTATGCACATCCCAAAAGTATTACCAAGAATTCTTTCTGAATCCTTGTATAAGCAGTATGTCAATCCCGCAGTTTCAAGAAAAAGCGAGAGAGGATCAACCTTCTCCCGGTCATGCAGCCCGCTTTGCATCAGGCGTTTAACCTGCTTTGCACGTTTTTTCTTGTGACTGCATAAAGTAGTCAGCTTAATCAATCTTCAATCATGCAGGAATATGAGAGATAACTGTCAACTTTTTCATCATACTAGCCATTTCTTCACAATTTTCTTTTTTTAAAATCCAGTCTTAGATTGCTAAAACAATGTACTACATGTGGAACTACATCAAGTTGTTTCCTTTTACATGACTTGAATTGAAAAGGCAATTATGGTGCAATTTGGTTCGCACTTTGAACCACAACTCGAACATTTTTGCTTAAGCATTTTCTATCACAAAAAATAGAATTTCTATTCAAACCTATGAACCGAAGAGGCCATAAATGATAACCCTAACTACAATTGTATCGAATCTGATATCTCCCGTCACATAAATCATAAAATATAGGATTTACTCAAGTGTCTAATTTATCATAATGCTATATATAAAGAACAACTGAACCACGTCCAAAATCAAGTCTTTACATTGTAGAAAACAAAACCCATTAAGAAAAAATGGTGAAAACTTATTACAAACAAGTTGAACAAACCTGAACCACGTCCAAAATCAAGTCTTCACATTGTAGAAAACAAAACCCATTAAGAAAAAATGGCGAAAACTTATTACAAACAAGTTGAACAAACCTGCTGAGTTCAAGCTTGTTCTTGTAACACCACAACACAGTAGGCCTAGATTTCGTCACCGCCTTGCTTAGAATGTAGTGAAGATTCACTATCTGCTCAAAAACGAACAAAACAAATCATTTTTTGAGATTTTTCCCGAGAAATGGAAAAACCCAAACCTTAATCAGAGCCAAAAATCCCTCTATACAACAAAACGAATAGAAAATTACAGTAATTTTCTTTTCACCTGATCATGGTATCTGTCGCCGACGATGACGAACATCGAACGGTGCCGGGTCTTGACGCCATTCTCGATTAGGGTTCTGATTCGGTCGTCGACTTTCTTCCTCATTTCTCTCTTCTTCGTTTGTTTTTCTTCACCGTCGCGCGGCGCTGGTCGAGGGTGGGGCCGGCGGAGAGAGGTTTTTGTTTGGGTGGTGGTGCTGAATGGAAGGCAGGAAGGGTTAGGGGTTTTGGGAGGTTTTAATGTTCATTTTTAGCGTCAATAAACAACAAGGGAAAAAAAAAAGAAAAAAAAAAGAAGAAAAAAAGTAAGAATTATTATTCTCAACGGTGCCCCTCAACTTCAGGGTCTTTTCACTTTGCCATCTGAAGTTTAAAAAACTCCTACTTTACTCTATAACTGAACCATTTTTTTGTTAAAATTTCCTTAAAAATAAATTGAAAAAACCCACATCAGCTCACTTAGCTCTTTTTTTTTTTTTTTTTTTACTTTTAACGAGATTTTTAACAAATGCGTTATTAGAATTAGCTTAAAATTTGAGGAGTATAATAAGAGTTTTTAAAATTTAAAAGATAACGTGATGATGATATTAAAATTAAGGAGTCACGAGTAAGAATAATTTAAAAAGAAATCTTAAATCGTCAAGACATTATTGTCATTTCACGTCAAAGTTTAACTAAAAAGGATTTGAGTCATTGGTCAAGGGCTTACTTTGGTGGTGATTGATACAATATTATGACTGTAGGCGCAGCTGAGTCGATTAATAAGATTTTACTTGACAAGATCTAATAAGATTACATTCATTTCACTGATTTGAGTTTTGATACAGTAAAAAATTTTTAAAAACAGTCATATTTAATTTTTTTACTACAGTAAAAAACTCTCACATAAAATTACATCTCAATTCAAATTAAAAACTCAAATTAGCCAACTAAACGGCGTTAAGTGTTGTTCGGTTGGTTTTATAAGCATTAAAAAAGAAGCAGCATCTTGCACTACCGCCTTGACACCTACAACGGAAGAGATCATGCTAGAAAAGTTCATTGCGGCATAGCAAATGACAACAACACCCCTTAACGTGTTTGAGCATAACGTGACTGGAGGTAAATTAGATGCAGTTGTTAATTTAGGCCAAAACAAATTGTGGTTGTTGTATCTTTGATATCGATAGACATCCATGTGCATATGCCTTAGCAACTGTGGGGAAAAAGTAAATGTTTGGTAGAGGGATTCGTTCCCTGATTCGAATCATGATTCGTGGTTCGCTACAGTATTTTCTCTCACAAAAAATTCACGTAAATCGAAAATGATTCGAATCACATGGTTTGAATCCTCCAACCAAACGTAAGTGAATATTTTACCTATTATTTTAAAATTATAAACTTGTTGCTCTGTGGCACGTCTTCAAGCCGCATACAGGGCCATGGATCTCTCGATTCATAGTGAATATCTAACACTATGAATTTTTAGTTATCTAAATCTGCTTTGACTGCAACCTAAGCGCGTTTAGAACTCATTCTAAAATGATTTTATTTTTTGTATGAAAATGAAAATGAAAACATTTTTAATCTCAAACATAAATCATTTTTAAAAATGCGTTTAGTAGTTTTATCAAGATATTGTTTTCAGTATATAAAAACTCATTAATGTATATCTTTCTCCCTCTCTGCTCGAGAGAGGAGAAAATGAAAATAAAAAATGAAAAACAACTAAAAGTCGTATTTCATTTCTCTCTCATTTTACACAAAATCAAAAAATGGTTTTTATTTCTGTTTTTTATTTTTATTGCGCCAAACGCCGTTTTGAGAACGTTTTCATTTTTTCTTTCTCAAAAAACGTGAAAAACAAAAACGGGATTAATTCCAAACATGACCCGTTTTCACTTATATGAAGAGGCAGGTATAATGCTTTCTTATATCTCCGAGATTTGCCTAATTTTGGCCAGCTTCCAAGCCAATATGATTGCAAACTAGAGTTACAATGGTAAAAATCCTTATTACCTTTCTCTTCGCAGGCCAATTTGATCAAAGAATTGACATATCATCCAAGATGACAACTTCTTAATTGAATGGCATTATACTTTTTCTGCCTCTTTCTCAGTCCGAACATGGCCTCATCAACATGTTGTAATCATAAAGATAAATAAATTACATATCTAATGCACGGTAATTATACTTCACCACAAAGTAAAGATAATTAATCTGCATATCTACCAACAATAAAGAATGATGAATCCGAATCTTTACCTGGAATGCGTGCTTATTGTTTTGTTGCTCCTGCGCTTTTGCCTTTATGTTCTTCTTAAGGGAAGTTGTGGTTTTTTTGTATGTTTGGACTCCCCAGTCTTGACTGTTTAATAAGCAAATATCATTAACCATCCCTATATGGTTAATGGGACTCGAACTAAAGAAGAGCGATCTTTGTCTTATCGTCTTCTCGCATTTTCTCAAGATCAGCAACGCATACTGTATCGATTTTGTTGAAATACTTGCGTTTTAAACGGGTGTTATTTTTCGCTTTCTGTAATTTCTCATCCTCTTTCATTGGAGAAGGGTTAAGTCCGGTGATCATTGTGTATTCCTCCATGGAGAACCGTAGCAGTATTCCTTGTACCGTCATCCACATTTTGTAGTTTTTTTATTTTTATTTTTATGTTTTTTATTTTGTCAAAGAACAAAGTACAACAAAAGTTGGCTTGAATGTTGAGAGTGATCAATGGACGTTTGGTTCATGGATTCATAATTATTTTCAATTTACGTGTATTTTTTGTGAGAGAAAATACTGTAGCGAACCACGAACTATGATTCGAATCAGAGTACGAATCTTCCAACCAAACAACAAGAGATGACCAAACTGGGTCACCCGAAAACGCTTAAGCTCTTGTTTATTACCGTTCACTTCACCGATTCAAGTTTAGAATTTGAGTTTTGTTACAGTAAAAAGTTCTCAGAAACAGTTACATCTAACTTTTTTGCTACAATAAAAAGCTCACATAAAATTACATCTCAACTCGAATTACAAACTTGAATCAACGAAGTGAACGGATTTTTGATCTCTTCACAATATCTCTCGAATCTAAATCTGATGTTGATCTTGCACGAGCAATGCTCTTCCGTTAAAATTAATTTTAACGATTCAATATCTTCTGCCTACAAACAAATTGAAAAAAAAAAAAAAAAAGTTAGTAACCATGCAAAACTTTTGAAATGAAATCGTAACTACATTTTGAGAAAACATCATATGTATTGGATGACAATGGGATCATCTACCGGCTCTAATGCAGGTTGGACGCGGTCTGTGAATGAAAAAATTTACTTTGACAACTCCAAATTTGAGTATACCAAAAGCTCAAACTTAAATCTAGCTCAAATATTGTAAAAACAACCGATCTCAACTCTAAAATGGTAGAGCTCAATTGTAAAACAGTAGAGCAAATTGAAAAAAGGTAAAAATAATAATAATAATAATAAACTAGACATGCTTATAAAAAGACGTTTGTTTCATGTATTCGTTTATAATTTTGAATTATGATTTATGGTTCTCTATAGTATTTTTTTCTCACAAAAAATATACGTAAAACGAGAATAACTCTGAATCATAATTATGAATCCATTAACCAAACAAGCAAATTTTTGGACAAAAAGAAAAAGAAAATGATTAAATTAAAACAGATGCATTTACTTAAAATGATCTTTAAAGGAAGGCATTTACCTATTTTTCTCCATATTTATGTAAATAACCCTTTATGATTTCGCATTTCTTGGTATCTATGTCCACATGTTCCCAATTTACCACAATAAAGCTAAATTGTTTAAAATAAATGCCTCATCACTCTTTTTCATTTTGTTGGAAAAAAATGGCTTATTAAGCCATTTTAAAGGCCCATTTTGAGGCCCATGTTTGAAAGGGGCCCAATAGGTTTTGAGACGGGTCTCGATGGATTTGCGTTCTTCGTCACGAGGAGATCGAAATCAAGTATTCATACACTCAAAATGGATTTTGGGTGAATGAGAAATTGATGGTCTAAGTATGGTACTTGGAATGGCATATGTAGAAGGAAAATTGCAAAAGTCCCACATTGGCTAGGAGTGAAGCCAATGAGGTGTTTATAAGTGATTGCACTTTGAAACCTAGGTAAGCATGTATACCAGAGAAGCTCTCTCACGCGC
>NW_010356821.1:53387-93250 GCF_000414095.1 Morus notabilis | reverse complement strand
TACTCTTCATTAAGAAATCACCTATGTGAGAGAGAAGTGGGGCCGCTTCAAAGGAGAATTGTGAGGGCTCAATTCTTTAGAAACTCTTGCAGAACCAGGTAGATGTTCATGGCCGAAACGAACATAACCATGAGAACAGAACTGTGTCAGGAAGATGTCTGCGTGAAGTACAATAACGTTTACACGAAGGCAGAACAGTTCAAAGACATCGCGTCTACTGGTCAGCCAGTAAAGTTTTTGTATTCTCACAAGAGAAGGTTCAAAGGGTAACGGCTACATATCCTTTGCAGGCATCGACCACAGAACTCTATCACCGTGTCGAGTTTGTGTTTTCTTATCGTGAGTCAATTTTCATTCATGTAGGGGATTGTTGGAAAAAAATGGCTTATTAAGCCATTTTAAAGGCCCATTTTGAGGCCCATGTTTGAAAGGGGCCTAATAGGTTTTGAGACGGGTCTCGATGGATTTGCGTTCTTCGTCACGAGGAGATCGAAATCAAGTATTCATACACTCAAAATGGATTTTGGGTGAATGAGAAATTGATGGTCTAAGTATGGTACTTGGAATGGCATATGTAGAAGAAAAATTGCAAAAGTCCCACATTGGCTAGGAGTGAAGCCAATGAGGTGTTTATAAGTGATTGCACTTTGAAACCTAGGTAAGCATGTATACCAGAGAGGCTCTCTCACGCGCAGGGGGGGGGGTGCGAATCACGGGCCCGGCGGGTTTGGGCCTAATGTGTGCGGACACGAATGCCGGACCGAAAAACCCGCTCCGCGCGAGCTTACTTTTGCGATTTTATTTTTGCTCTAGCTAAGACCTTCCAGCTTCCGTTTGGCATAAAACAATGATGGTTAAAGACCATAATGAGACCTTAATGGTGATCAATGGAGGCAAAACCGAATCAAGCTTTCATGGCTTTGGTTTTCCATCATCAAATGCTGAATTACTAGCCAGAATGTGGCCAGATTCACCGTGGGAAATTAAAAAACGTTTTGGCTGGTTTTAATCACCATTATTCCGGGAATAAATCTGGGTTATTACACCATAATGTCTTGGTGTAACACCCAGATTTTGGAGCCTATATAAAGGCTAAAACAACACATGATAGGCACACACTTCCTCACAATTCTCTTCTCCTTTTTGGTTCTCTCTCTCTCTTGGTTTGTTCCGGATTTCCTTGAGTAGTTCTTGTAGTTCGGTTTTGGTGATAGAGGGAAGATCAAGTTCTAGTTCGCCGGACGGTTCCGAAAGTGCATCGAGCTGCCGTCGTTGTCGTTGTATCCTGGGAGACGGACGTCCAACGTAACCTCAAGCACACGCCGGAGGGGACGAATCTGTTTTAAGGACAACGTGGTTCACGTGCCTCGACATTCATACAATTCCGTTTTCGAATTCCATAGAAAGGTTGATTTTGGGTTGTAACAATTTTCATTATTTTGTTATTCCTTTATTTCCTTGTTCTTCTTTGTATTTTCTATTATATTGTCTAACACATTTAATATGCATAATGCTTTGGATTTATTCAGACAAAAAACTTGGAAAATAACACTTCCAACTAGAAATATGCTCGAGAATCATTTTCACAGAATTTCAAATGTCTGCGAAAAGTTCAGATAAGTAGTTTCCAAAAAAAAAAAAAAAAAACTGGGCATGTTCAGAAGCACTCAAATCAAACTTCATAGTTACAGAGATACCCAGAATTTCAGAAAGAATACACCATCCGATAAAAAAATAAAAAATAAAAAATAAAAAATTAATGAGACAATAAATATCATATACCTCGAATTGGTGATCGAAAAATTGGAAATTGAAAAGATTTGTATTTGTCTTGGCTAATGGAAGATTCACCATCCATAGAGAGCGTGGAGAAAAAATGGAACAAGTGAGGGAGCAAAAGAACGTACAAACAAAAAAAAAAGATGAGAGAAGTAAACTGAGCATTTAGAGGCATATGGTGATCGGCAAAGTAGGCCAAATCGGTATTAGCGTTTTAACTTCTAAAGTACGACTATACATGGCCAGTTAATTTCACTAATTTGAGTTTAAAATTTGAATTTTGTTATAGTAAAAAGTTCTCAGAAAAAATCACATTTAATTTTTTTACTACAGTAAAAAACTCTCATATAAAATCATATCTCAATTTAAATCAGTAAATTAAACGAGCTCTTTAGTATGATTTTTTTTTTGAAAGAGAGGTAGGCATAAGAGTGTTTTTTTTATTTTTTTTTATTTTAAATAGAGATAGGCGTAAGGGTGCGTTTGCTTATAGTTGCGGAATGATAATGAAAATATGATGATAAAATATAATTGAAATATGTTAACTGATTTTTTAATTTGGTTTGGAGTTATAGAATGAATACTTGAATAAGATTATGTTATTTGGTTGACTATAGACTGAAATGGAGCTAAACTATAGTTTGACAAAAATAACACTAACTAATAATCATCACGTAATTCAAACATTAATTAATTTAATTATTAAAAATAATAAAAATAATTTAATTATTAAAAAACTTTTTATTTGAACGATAAGTTAAAAATATATATATTTCAATAATAAAGAAAATTATATTTTAAATTTTTATTTTTATTTAAAAAATAAATTATAACTTGTGTTTGTTATACAAATCTAATTTACGATCTACTTCTTATTTAGTACTAGCAATTTAATGGTCATATTAACTTTTTGTTTAAAAAACTGATAGAATCAAGATGAAAGGAGAAAAATTTAAGACATATTATAGTTTGGGAGCAAAACATGTACATTTTAAAGTTCAGGGACATATTGATACAAGTGACAAAATTCATGAGGTATTTATAAACTTCCGTTAAAAAACTTAACGAAGTTAACCTCAGAATGCATGTTAATACAAGTGACAAAATTCATGAGATAATTTATAAGATTTGTCCAAATACTTTCTATTATACGTTCCATAAAGATAAGATTTTCATTTTTATTGATAATTTTATAAAATTACCATATTTAAAAAAAGTTAAAATAAAAATTATACAGTTCATCAGTTAAGATGCCTAATTGCAAAATTTTTCTTTTACAAATGTTCTACTCTAAGATTCAATTAGTGGGAAATTTAGAGGAAGTTCTGGAGCTTCAAACAAGTGCCGGCGTCCCAGTTTGAGAGAAGGGTGGTGAAGAGGCGACAATGAAGATTTGATTAGGGGAATTTGGAGAAAAAGAAAAAGAGGACTAAGGACGTGTTTAGTTGGGGATAAAGGAATGGAAAGGAAAGAAAAAAACTCTAATTCTAATGTTTGGTTGGCAAAAACTTATGGAATGACCATTCTCTGGGAATGACTTTTCTTTCATTTTAGTGGAATTGTCATTCCTCTCTTAGATGGCATGAATGACGATTTCAATCAAGATTTATCTATTTTTCCTTTTATGTCTTTATTTTTTTCACCGTCATCTTCAACCAAGACCCATCACCATCATCTTCAACCAAAGACCCACCACCTCCCTCTACCCCATTATCCTTCTTCGACCCAGATCCAACGCCTTCGTTGTTCTGGTGAACTCGAGTTCTACTTATCCGCCGTCATCCCTTGCCCAAACTGCCTCCGCCCAGCGCCGCCCACGAACAAATCGTCCTCCTCCACTCTCACACAAATCTGCCTACATCTAGGCCGACGAAACCCCCCCCCCATCCTCTCATATAATCCAAAATTCTCGTCAACCAAAATGGAAAAACCCAATAACTTGTCTTCATTTCAAATTCATGAACTAAGGAACCATAAATCTCAGCCCCGTTCATTTCACCGATTCGAGTTTAGAATTCGAGTTTTGTTACAGTAAAAAGCTCTAAGAAACAGTCACATCTAACTTTTTTACTATAGTAAAAAGCTCTCACATAAAGTCACATCTCAACTCGAATTAAAAATTTGAATCATCGAACTAAACGGGTATGAGTCATGAACATAAAAACTCCAAAACCCATCAGATTGTTGGCCACCATAAATCTCAAACATTGTTATCACTGTGAGAAGCATATACGATCTTTCTTGGATTGGAAAAAAAAAAAAGAAGCTTCATAGAAAGGCACACATGACACCAGTAAAAAAGAAGCAAAACGAGGAGTAAAAAGAAATTCTCTGGCCTCCACTCGGTGAGGTCATCTTGTGGATCTTTCATGGTTGTGGAGAGAAGAAGAAAATTGAAAAGGAAAAAAAAAGAAAGGGGGAAGGGGGTCGAACCATTATTATTCTGGGTTTATCTGAGTTTGGGAGTGAGAGAGACATGGTTAATTTTGTCCAAATAAAAATATTCATATTCTTTTTTATCGTATTTGTAAAACCTTAATCAAATAAAAAAAAATCTTTTTTTTCATTCTATTATATTATTATTACCATTTCTATTACTATTACCATTCACCACTATAACTAAATGCACCCTAGATGGGTTTTTCCTCTCTTTCTCCACGTAAATGCTGATTCATCCAAATTGGATGAATGGATTTTCTGTCAGGAAGGCTTTTCCAATTTCAATCAAATAATGGAATTGGACCTTTTTCTCATAATGACCATTTCTTTCCATTCCATTATCCTCAACCAAATGCACCCAATATGGCTTTACCTTTCACTTTCACAATTAGCGTCAACAAGAGAAAGGAAGTAGAGAATTGAACGAAATCCAAACGGACATAATAATAAAAATCATGGTTTAGGGTCTTGGAAGTAATTTAATAAATTAATTTAAATAAATTTATTTATGCATATCTTTTGCAAATAAATTATGCATAATTAATGTTGGCGTGATGCAAATTTATTTATCAAAAAGTAATCTTTACATTTTATTTTAATTGTTGGTTAAGTTTTTGGGTGGCTAAATTGTCATTTAGATTTAAGGCTTATTTACATGGATGGCCCCTAAACTTGATGATTAGCAAATTAGTCCGTGATCTAAAAATCTTGGCAACTGGCCCTCAAACTTTAAAGGCCCGTTTGATTCATGCGCATAAATCAGTATTTTTATATTTGACATTTGAATTTTAAATTTTGTGAGAAGAAAATACTGTAGTAAAATTAAAACTATGAATTTAAACACATAAAACAAACGGGTCTTAAATCTGTCGCATAAGTTAGTGCAGCAAACAAAAAGGGCATCCTTCCATGTATTGTCGCCGGAGGAAAGCATAAGTGGCTCAATGGAATAAAAAAGAAGAATGATTTGGATTTTTTTTTTTCCCCTTTTTGGTGCGTGATTTGAATTCTGGTTTTCCTGAAAGAAGGCTAATTTACCGAACTGCGTTTTGGTAACTTGCACAGTACAAAAGGAATCAGTGGTCCTGCGCTAAAATACTTTTGAACATAACCTTAAAATTATAGGTCATCAAAGATGGTAAAGCAAAAACGAAAGAAAAGAAAAAGGAGAAGGTAAAAAACCCAAATTCAAATGGTCACGTATTCTCCACTTCAGTACTTCTATAAGAATATACCAAAGAAGTACTCCCTAGTTGCTGGAAATTTTCCATGTTATGTCAATACTTGTTTCCTATGAGAAAATAATGACTATTGCAGTATACTTCTTATTTGTTTTTCCCCCCATTTTTTGCCATTCAAAGGTAACACGTAATGGGTAGTAAATAAGCAAACCCTTCCCTCTCCTTTAAACCTCCCCAACCCTCATGTTATCCCAAGATTAGTGTCAACAGGACTCGAACAATAATTTCGTCTTTGCCCATTCCTGGCACATTTAGTCGATTCTTCTAAGCGTGTTCACATAAGTGTAGCTCGAAAGTGCCACAAAAAGCTTGCGGAACCTACAGACACAAAGTAGATATTTCCACACGCACGATAGATCTTCAGATCATATATCTTGATATATTAGAAAGCGGGAGAGTTTTGAATTGATAACAATGAAAAGAATGCATACCAGACCCATTGGCTTGAATGTTGTGCCATCGCGAGGAAACTCTTTCGAGGGTGTTCGTTTATGAAGCAATGCGTCACTCCACTTGAGCATCGCAAGGCACATAAATAGGACAACCATATATCAACTGGTCCACTATACTTGCGTAGTAAGTTGGTGCTGACCTAAAAACAATGAAGAGCGGAAAAAAAAAAGGTTAATCAAGAAAACAAAAGGATTACACAAACTAATAAACACAATAAAGTATATAGGCAGGGCATTATTATATATAAGATAAAATTCCTCGAAACTTTTTGCATTGTGACAATGTGCCACTCAAATTTGTATTTGTATCATCCAATTCCCCTGCGCTTTGAGATTGTACCAAACATGCTCCTACAGTTGTCTTTTTACGAAGGTAAAACATGTCTATAATGGTATGTATGTGTATCATTCAAAATTACTAAGTTGCTCTTCTCCAAGTCCGCAAGGCTTGTGTGGCACCACCATTGTTGCTCCTAGGGGGAGCTTCCTTTGGTTCAATGGCAGCAGGCAACTCCGCGAAGCGGAAACGACATAAATTTTTCAAATTCATCCTCTCATCTATATGTAATTTGATTTCACTAGCATGAAATCAAACCACTGCAGAAGGTCACTACCCCCCCTTTTTGGTGTGTTCTTATGGACTGTTTTAGTAGGTTCTGGTCTTGAAATTATCAAATTAACAATGCGCCGCTTGATTCTTCAAAGAAATAGCAAGATAACAAAACTGGAGGAGAAAATTTGGGAACTGGGTCAATGAAAACTAATTGCAATTTGCTTCTATTATTTCTCCCTGAAGTCACACCCATTTGTACTCCTCATGTGCAGCCTTTGTTTCAGTTTTTAACTTGTTTGTTATTCACTGCATTGTATTTATGTCTCTTGTATATCACCATCACCAAAAAGGAAATACAATCAAAGATTTTTTATACTGTTGTTTTGTTAGGAGCGCAGAACCCCACATCTCATTCATACGTGCTCTGTTGAATTTACAAAAAGAAAAAAAAAAAAGTTTGATCTAACCTATATTCTCAAACTCTTTATTTACAGAGAGTAAGAAACAACGCGTACAACCGTAAACAACTGAAAAAGCTACATATTTGGAGGATGGAGCTCTAAGTAATTTGCTAAGTATTGCCTAGGAAGGACGAAGGGTCCGAAGACGGGCATCCAATTCAGGGCAGGGTTTTTCAAGGGGGAAAACGCATTTAGGGCTCTAAATAGAAATATCACTATAAGCTGTAAAATTACCTAAATACCATTAAAATGGGACATTTGACATGCATGTGCCTTATTCTGTCCAAAATGATCATGGAAGGAGCAGGTTTGGTACAATTTATGAAGTTTAAGGGGAATGGATGATACAAATGCAAATTGGGGGGCATATTGTCATAGTGCTAAAAGGTCAGAGGAAATTTATAAAAGTTGTCCTTAGATATATATCAACTAACTTTAGAAAATTCTAAGCAGGTAAGAATAGAAGTTAGGTATACACTACCAATAGGGGGAAGCTCAGGCCTACGAATAATCAAATAGTAAATTGCATATCTTGGATCAGAGTTCATTAAAATGCCAGTTCCGAAAATTTAGCAAAATATAGAGTTAAAGAGGGCGTACAAGTTCCCAAGCTTCAATATCTTGTTGTGAAGTATCATGTAAGAGCTTCCTGTATTGGACACAGATGAAAAATCAACAAATAATAACATAGTCGTACCTAAATATAGTATTCCAGAAATTAGAACATAATACAGGCAATTAGAAAGATTCATTCAAATTCAATATCGTAATACTTGACATATCATTCTAATGCAACAACTCAGCAACAACAGAAAATATATAACAAGGGTGATGATGATAATCATAATGATATGGACCTGTTTGTAGGAATTAAGACGGAATAATAGATCAAAGTTAAAAGGGTATAGAATAGTTCTCTCAAGGTCGTTACCAAAGCTTGAAAAAGGGAGTCTGCATCATATAATTCTCACAATTTTCAAGCTAAGATTATCTGTATATGTCCTAATACAATTACTTTCATGTGAGAGTGTTCAATTTGTGTGGTTTCACCGTGCGTAAAGAGTAGATAACAACGTAAAAAAAAGTGTCTCATCAAATCCTCCTAAATAAGATGCCTCACATCAAGTCCTCATAAACAAGAGGAGTGATTAGCCACGAACTCTAAGCATAAAATGGACCTATAGAAAAAACATTCACTGGAATAAAAGGTGAAAAACAGAAACAGAAAATAAACAGATACATAAATAAAACTTACCGTACCCCATGATGAACGTCACGATGATTACAATGACCAGAAACACCATAATCATCAAATGTAATGATCTGAAATACAACCATGTAAATGCTATCTTAGAAATGTGTGTAGAGAAGATAATTGAAAGGTAAGAAAAATTTTGCAACAGTAAGAAAAGCAAAGAGTTTTGCAACTCTGTAATAGATACTTTTTCAAAAGCCTATAAAGGAAAATTGAGGGGAAAGGATACGCTATGATGGTTTAATTGAACAACGATCTTACCAAGTCAATACCATGTTTTGCAACTTCTTCTTCAATAATCGTGGCCAATAAATCATGGCTCCAAACTTTCCCAAAACCATCCTGGTAATGACATATGAATTTACAAATGCCTCAAGATAGAAACCCAAGCCCTATTGAAAATACACATTTTGTGTGTTGTAAAACCTGAAGTTCTGCATGGTCTAAACACCTCACTTGTTGTCCTGGAACCTGGAAACACAATTTCACATGTTATACCACCAAAAACCAACGTGGAGAAATTTTCTTACCATCTTCACTCGTTTTAGTCTTTTAGAGCACAAGTTTTACATAAGATGAATTATGTGAATTGTGAGTACACCAAAAAAAAAATAAAAAAACAAAAGTGGAATAAAAAAGGAATCATAGACTAATATTGGGACAGAGAATGAAATTTAATTGTCAGTAAAAAGAGTTAATTGTAAGAGTGCACTATAGTAGGATATTTTTAAATCTGCAGAGCAAGTTTGCAAATAACCTTAAGAATTGCACAGGCCAGGTAAAGCTCATATTTTCTAATATTTCCCTTGCCATCAGCATCACCTAAAAAAGACACTCGAAACAAGACAAGGTTAATTCAAGAATTAAATTTGCTAAGAAACCCCAAAAGACAGTTCTTAGTGCATCTACAAAATGTGATAAAGCATTCAGTTTTTCTGCTTATCAGGAAAGATAAAGCTGTAAAAGACAAGACATGAAGAGAGAGTTTAAGGAGAAAAAAGATAAAGGATTGGGGGAAAAAAATAGGGAAAGTTTCACCGAGTCTAGATATTTCTTGATACAAACAGACAAGCAGGTAGAAAAATAAAGTATATTGGATGAGGGTTTCAGTCTTTTTCTTTTTGCAACAAAAAATAGGAAACCATCACATCTAAATAAATATGAAAGCATTGTTCGTGCGGAACATTTCTCAACTTAAAAGGCTACATATTGGTCATATAAATACATTTACAGCTTGTGAACATTATTGTTCTTATTGCAGAAATGGCAGGTAAAGGAGTCATCAAATTTTTTAGTAATGACAATAATGCTAAATAAATAAATAAAGAAGCATATAGAAAACTACACAGTACATGTATGTTACCAATGGACAAGCATAATACGTGAAGATTATACCCTCTGGAAGTGAGGTAGCTAAATGTTGGAGAAAAGAACCTGCGAAGTATACATATGGTTTCAACAAGCAGAAGATACAATATTAGTAAGTAAAGAAATAAACAAATTATAACAAACATTCTATTCTTTTCCTTTTCCTTTTAATCATATTGGCTGGGAAGTACTGCCCAGATAAAAATAAAGACAGGTTTTAGTGGACATATTTAAACATCAAAATAGTAGGGCAAGGGCAATAAGAAACAATGTATGCTTTCTTATATGTCATTGATCGTAAATAAAGTCCCCTTAAACCTGGACATACCTCTTCTTCAATGTCAAGAGTTTACCATCTTTAGTCTCTTCCTGTGAGAGTCTAAATAGTGGTGTTTCTTGAATATGTTCAAGTTTTTAATTTTTTTTTTACTATTATTTTTTATCATTCTCATTTATCATGGAAAGTTCTATAGTTTTCTTGGACATGTTTGATTGATGACTCTCTCTTTTAACTAGAAGGCTTTGAAGGTGATCATCAAATTTTGGAACAGAAGACGCATGAGGCGGTATTGATGGCGGAGAAGAGAGTTCCAAAGGGGCAAAAACAATTAGTCTGAGAGGCAGTTGGCAAAAGTTACTGAGAAGACTGTTTCTGCCTTTTAAAACTCCATAACCATCCATGGAAGTTCTTCAGATTTGAATGGTAGGAGATATACTGAAGGAGTTTGATGGATCGTGTGAGGAAAATAAGAAACCTCACGACCAAGAGTGGGGAAGAAAATGAAGTTGAGTGTTTTGTAGAATTTTCCTAACCAGATGTAGTGGCAGCTCTGTCCAAAAATATCAAGGGAGGATGTTCAATTAAAGCAGCAAAACAGAGGCTTTAGCTTCACTATGAAGTCTCCTTTGAACTACTGAAGTTGGATTACCTATGCAATTTTGTGTATCAGATTCTCTAGTGCTTGCTAATTCTTTCAATACTTTATCTCTCAAAGTTTATGAATTTGGCAATTTCATGCCTGATATTATTAATCCATAATCTCTTTTCTTTTCCTCGTCTTGTTTTTGTTCATGTTCCCAGATACGAGCCGGCTAAAAAAGGGACGAGGGTAGATGAGAATGTCGTATGGTTGGGGAAAAATCCTCCTCGTATTGTATCTCATATTGTAAATTATTAGAGTCATCAATGAAGACAAATCTTTCATTCTCAAGAAAGGGAAATAAAAAAAAAAAAACTGAATTTTAAAGCTTACATAGATTCGTCATCTGGGTGGGCAACAACCAGCAAAACATTCCTTCTTGTCTTGTTAAAAGTGCCACCTGAATTATTAGACATGGGATTTTTCAGACTTCATGAATAAATAAGATCATCACAACAAATAAGAAGATAATCAATTCACCCACCATTAGAGAAAAAATCATCCTTTGAAGATGAGAAAGAGCCATGGAGAATTTTGACAAGAGAAGCTACCCAAACTACAATAACAGAACTGATAATGATAAGCCACGCCATCTAGGATACACCTGCAAGCCATCACCAATCAACAACTTTCAGAGAGACCCAAAAACGCAAATAATCTCATAATTACAATCCTAAAGATTTTCTTTTGCTTTCTGAAATAGAAATTATCGAATCGAACCGACCAAAAATTGTACATCAATCCTGAGAGAAATTAATTTGAAACAGATAAAACAACTAAGAACATGAAAAAAGAATCACCAACAGAAACAACAATATGTCAAAATTATGAAAGAAAAAAATATGAGTAGTGCTCAGGAAACTTTGGCAGCCAAAATTTCCCCAGAAAAGTGAAAATTTGTAATGCAAAATTCATCAAATTCCTCTTCTAATTCAGGGTCAAATGAAAGCGTCACAAATTTAAATCCTCGTGATTCCAATGAATTTCAAACAACAAACAAGCCACGTTATAGAAGCCCTTGTAAATAAATAACTTTTCGTATATAACTTAGGTCAACAAAAGATTAACATCACAAAAAAAAATGTGAAAAAAAAGGTCTCATAATAAAGCAATTATAACTAATGCTGCTCCTCCCTGTATAAAATCAATGAAACCATAGTAAAACGACATACCATGTAATATATGCTTCTAGTTTTGCCTATAGTTTAGATCAAACCAGCACTTTTTGTTTAAACTACCATTGAGAACCAGTACTATTTGTTTAATTACACCTAGCTCAGAAATTCCTAATAAAAGAACAGACCATGAGAATTCTTCTTGACCTTTACACAAATGAAGGTTGTTTACGCCCGCATCGATCGACTCCTTGCGGAGATCATCCTCTTAAGAGGTAAAAGCTTGTTCGATCTGGAGAGAGAGAGAGGGAGAGAGAGAGAGAAAGAGACAGAAATCTGACGCCGCCGAGGGAGACGAGGCGGGGAGAGAGAGAGTGGTGCGAGAGAGCGGGAGAGTAAAAAATTATGGCAGGTATTTTGAAGATTAGAAAATTATAACAGGTTTTACACAATTGTTTTTACACTCTTGTCCCTATCTTCACTCAGTCTCTCCCTCTCCTCTCTTCCGTCACCGCCGGCGTTAAACCCGACGGCCGACGATAGCCACTGAGCGAGAGATATCTCCGGCGAGCTGCGTTCGATCTCGTGACGCGCAAGGATCTACGAGTCCTGTTCGCGATTCTAGTTGGCCAGACTCCTTCTCCGTCGACGGCGACGGCGGCCGAGAGAGGAACCGACGGAGGAGAGAGAGAGAGGAGAAGCGAAGAGGAAGGAGGAGGGAGAGAGAAACTGTGAGAGACAGAAAGAAATGTAAAAGACGAAAATAAAAAAAGGAGTTTGTGTCGTAGACAGTCCAATTAATAGTGTCAATTTATTATCTTTGGTTTTGATCAAAATTACATGGATTAAAAAATATATGACACATAGTTAAAAATATAAAATTATTAAGTGAACGTTATTCAGTATTATGATTTAAAATTATTTTTAATTTATGTATATTTTTTATGAGAAAAAATATTGTAGCGAATCATGAATTATTATTCAAATCATAGTACGAATTTACTAACTAAACGCACCATAAAAGTTCATCTCTAAATAAAAAATGTTAGAAAAAAGAAGAGAAAATTGAAAAAATAATAGTAATTTCTGATTTAGATTTATAGTTAAAAATAAAAAATTATTAACGGTTCATCTCTAAATAAAAAAATGTCAAAAAAAGAAGAGAAAATTAAAAGTATAACAAATAATTTTTTATACAGATCTGATGACTAAAAATAAAAAATTACTAATAATTCATCTAAAAAAAATTAAAAAAAAATGTCAAGAAAAAAAGAAGAAAAAATTGAATGGTTAATTTAGAAACTCGCACCCTTAAAATTGAAATGAATTTTAAAAATGTTATAAACTCATCAAGTTTAAAAAATATGATGTTATTAACTTCCGTTATCTGGTGCATCTTGCCAAAAATGTGGTTATGGTGTCCTTGAATTTTAATGCAATTTACGGTTTACTTTTTAAATTTTAAAAAATTCTCATTTTATTTCTTAAATTTTTTTTTTTTGTTAATTCCACTAACTTTTATTTGTTAGAATTTCTTTTATAATCAAATGAAAAAAAGAGGTTAAATATAATTACGTGCCTTTTTTATTTTCAAAAGATAAAAGGGCTCTAAAAGGATTAAATAAGACCCGTTTAAAATTAACAGCACTGTTTATTTTATAAATTTAAACTATTATTTAAAATTTTTTATTATAATATTTTTTTATATAAAATTTACATTTATAAATTAAATGAGTGGATATTTAATTTATAATAAATTATAAATCATAATTTAAATTATGAGATAAATATTCATACTAAATACCATTTAAAAATTCCGCGATTAAGTTGGAAATAACACCAAAATTTAAGGACATCGATTCGAATAATTAAGGAGATGTTTTTAAAAATTCCGCGATTAAGTTGGAAATAACACCAAAATTTAAGGACATCGATTCGAATAATTAAGGAGATGTTTGGTTCATGGATTAGAATCATGTGATTATAATTATTTTTGATTTATTTGTATTTTTTGTGAGAAAAAACACTGTAGTAAATCATGAACCATGATTTAAATCATAATTTGAATCCTCCAACTAAACATCCCCTAAATGTCTCGTTCATTTTACCAATTTGAGTTTTCAATTTTAAATTTTTACAGTAAAAAATTCTCAAAAAATATTATATTTAATTTTTTTTATTATAATAAAAAATTTTCAAAAAAATATCACATCTAACTCGAATTGAAAACTAAAATCTAACTCGAATTGAAAACGGACGGGGCCAAAAAATTTAATGAGCGGCATAAAAAAAGCGTGTTGGGTGGCATAAATCTTACTCCGTCCAATGTCCATTTGCATCAGCAGCATTGCCCGTTCGTTCTTTTGTCTTCTCGTTCTCATCTCTCTCCCTCCTTAAACCCCACTATTTCCAGGGTTTTACAATTCACGCAGACGAAAAAAGCCTCGGCTTTTACCAACAATGGCCAAACTTTAGTATCCGATTCAACATCCACCATGGGTTCTTCCGGTGCTTTCTCTCTTTGCTCTCACACAAACATATTCACTCCCAAATTCACCAATCTCAAGCTTTCCTATGATTCCCTTAAACCCCTTTCCTTAACCAATCCAAAAAACCAATTCACATTCCTAAAAATCAAACTTCTTAAATCCCCCAAAACCATCACCCACTTCTCCAAACCCCACAAAAATCTCCACCGTTTGTTGTTGGATAAAGCCGTGGGTTTTCTCGTGGGGTCGGTTTTCTTTATTGGGTGTTTCAATATAAGAGCCGCCATTGCAGTTCCTTCTCAAACAAGCGGTTCCAGTGCGAAATTCGAAGAAATTAGAGATACCCAGAAGGAGGAAACTGAAGAGGAAGAACTTTACGAGAAGCTTTTGGAGAAAGAGCCAAAAAATGTAGAGGCTTTGAAGGTGGTTTTGTATGGCAAGATGAGAAGAGGGAAGACCAAAGAGGCCGTGAAGTATGTGGAGAGGTTGGTCGAGTTGGAACCGGAGGAAGTTGAGTGGAGGCTTTTGATGGCGCTTTCTTATGAAATGATGGGGCAACTAAGCGTTGCAAAGAGGTTGTTTAAAGAAATCTTGGAGGAGAGGCCTCTCTTTCTCAGAGCTTTGCATGTATGATTCTTTTGCCCCTATTTGTTAAGTTGTTGTTCTTTCAAGTTCATATTTTTGTTCTTAATTTCATAGCTTTTATGTTATGGATATTGTTTTCTGTATATGTATTTAGTGATTGTGTAAATATGTAGTTTGGAAGGGTTTGTCAATTTTTATTAGTGAAAAATAGGCATACGTGCCACTTTCATAACTCAAAATTTTGATAAAATGAATGAATGAGATTTTTATGGGGATATCACAATTTTGATTGGATCATTGTTTACTAGGCAGTTTACTTCTTTCAGCTGGTTGACAAAACTCAAATTAATGTATAGTATACTTGCTTTTTTTCTTCCCCTGATGATTAAAGTTTACTTACGTTGTCTTAGTTAAAAATAGATTATGGATATTGTTTTGTGGATTTAGTGATTGTATAACTATGTAGCTTGGAAGTGTTTTTCATGTTTTATCAGTAAAACTAGGTAGAACATAGGTGCCTCTTTGGAAACTCAAAATTTGACAAAATGAATGAATGAGAATTGAGGAGGATAATCACAATTGGGGTTGGCTTATTGTTTACTGGACAGTTTACTTCTTTTCGCTGGTTGACAAAACTAAAATTAAATTACAATTTTTTTTCCTTTATTCTAGTTAAAATTAATTTTGTTTGCACTACATTAAGTTCTTATTTACAGGTGTTATCAAAGTAATATGTTCTATTTGTTCTCATCGGAGGAAATTTTAGTATGTAATCTGTGTTAAGTTTATAAATTAGTGTTTTTAGTATCATTCCCACAACAAGGATTCTTTGGCAACATTGATATGCTGTAGTTTCTTTGCTGAAAAGCTTCAAGTACTCACAACTCTCTTTTCGACAGGGTCTAGCGTTGGCGATGCACAAAAATAATGAAGGTCCAGCAGTTTTCAAGATGTTGAATGAGGCTCTGGAGATTGCTCGCCGTGAAAAAAGAGTCACTGAGGAGAGAAACATAAGAATTTTGATTGCACAGATGCATGTTGTCAGGGTAATGCCAAAATTAGTCTAGCTTATGATTTTGGAATGTTATTAACTTGGCTGGGATTGTTGTCTGTTAAGCTCTCAAGCCGAAACAAATGGTAATCACACAATCAACACAAGAATTTGAGTAAATTCACTGAATCTATGGGATTAATTCTGCAGAAAAACGGAAACGAATACAAGATATGGGGGTTTTCGAGTGACCCCGTGCACTCCCTCACTTCACAGCTTGTCACTTCTTCGATGCCCTCTCTCTTTCCTCCCTCCTAATTTATTGGATCCCCCGCCCCCTCGATACAGACTCCAAAGCAAAATAACTAACTAACAAACCTTTCCTCTTTCCCTAGATCAACCCATTCCCTCGTGCCACTCAGCCCCCTTTCTAATCGTTCTGAGAATTGTTACCCTGTGCTGCAGCTTCCTCCTCCTTCCCTGTTCCTGCATGATATTTCTCACGTAGTCTCTTCCGCACATAGGTGAATCGTAGGGGAGGCTTATCATTTCTCTCACTAAATAAATGTTAATTTGTGACCCCTGCACCCGTGAAAATAATGTTTTCGTTGATCTTCTCATTCACCTTATAAAACTTCGATGCCTTGCAGGGGGAATTGGAGGAGGGCTTGCAGGAATTTCAAACTCTAGTTGATGAGGATCACCGTGATTTTCGGCCTTATCTCTGCCTGGTGAGCTTTCTTTCTGTTATTATCTTCTCTCTGGTGCTAGTTCACGTTTTTTTTTTTCTTTCAATGAATCCTCCTTCTCTTCGTGATTGAAGCTATTGTTCTGAATGAACAAAATATGTACGCGTGTGTATATATATATATGTTAATTGACTTTATTGCCACCTTCATTTATGGTTTGTTAACTTGTCATCATTGCATGACAAATGAGAATATGTTTAGTTATATGCTTTCATGTGCGTGTTACTTCTCACCGATATTGTTTCTCTCTGTTGAATAAGTTTGAATACCTTATCATTATAGGATCAGGAACTAAGGTTCTCCCTTAGATGCACTGCCTCTCTCGTCCGCTAGGTTACTGAAAACATGGATGTATTTGTTCCCTTTGGCAGTGACAAGTCGCAACTTTTCTCCTTATAGGGAAAATAGAATTTGTGGGTTTGCGAAAGCTGTATTTTTCTGCTTGGTAAATAGTTCTTATTTACAAGCAAACCATGTTTTCATGATTTTCAAGAACTTATCAGTTCCCACTTCCTGTAGGATGGGAAGTAAAAATTTCTTTTGTGGGCTGCAAAAGAATATATTGGCGTTATTATAATGGTGAAAATGTATTCCTCCAAGTTCCTGGAAAAAAAAAAATGTGTCATTGATGCAATGATTAGTTTGAGGGATAGTATCACAAACTTCCTCAAAATCTTTATAACGAGTTGTTGAACCGTGCATGAATAGTAATGGTAAAAGACGAGCAAACAAAATATTCGATTTTTGAAGTGGAATTATCACTAAAATATTGTTAATATGTGTGGCAGGGCATTATCTATAGTCTGATGGATAAAAAGGAGGAGGCTGCTGAGCAATTTGAGACATACCGGGCTCTTGTGCCCGAAGAATTTCCGCAGAGGAATTTTCTTGATGATGTTGTGTTGGCTGCAAAAAAACAGTCTCGAGAACAGTTGCAGAAGGAGTTCAAGGCTGAATACTCAAACTGGAAGTATTAGCTTAAGTGGGGCCTTCTCGAGCTCAAAACAAAAGTAATAGTTTCTTTCCCCCCTTTTTTGTTTCAATGGCAATTTGACAATGCCAAAGCTTGTTCATCTTGGCATTGAACTGTAGATGAGATTTGTCATTTGTGGAAAATGATTTATATCGGAGAGAAGTATGTGGTAGAGTATGAGCGATAAACACAGTTTTTAACCTTCTTATCAAATAATCATCATTAAAGTAGGATATAATTTTTCAGGCCTAGCAAAGAATTATTCTTACTTCGTAATTCATTTTGTAAAGTAGGTGCCATGAGTACAAGGAAACTAGCGAGTCTGGAAACTCGTTGGCACAAAGGCCTGAGCAGTGGCACAAGTTATTACATTGCTTGACGTCAAATACAACATATATGTGTGTCTTTCAGTGTGTACGGCATCGTTCATTTTACCGATTTGAGTTTTTAATTTTAGGTTTTTATAGTTAAAAGCTTTTAGAAAATGTCACAACTTTTTTTGTTACAGTTAAAAGTTCTTAGAAAATGTCACATCTCAACTCGAATTGAAAACTTGAATCCGCAAAGCGAACGAGGCTGTATATTATGTGTACACTGAAGAAGTAAACCTTGTGATTGGAATTTTTTGTTGGATTATTCTTTAGCTTGAACATTACGAGGTTCCTATCAAAACAGGGTTGTTTCTTTTTTTTTTTTTTTTTTTAATTTATTTCACTAATGATATTTCCTGATTTTTTGTTTTTGTTTTCATCTTTGTAGTCTGTTTAGTTTGTAGGTTTGAATAAAAATTTAAATTTTATGAGAGAAAATGTTGTAGTAATTCGAACTTATAAAACAAACGTGGATTGACGAAAAATTTATGAAATGTAACATAGTTAATTACCTCCCAATTGCATAGTTAAAAGTTTGTAAACGGTCATGCTGAATGTTAATTATTTTATATATTATAAACTATAATATTTCACATTTAACGTAACAATTTCAGTAAAATTTATGCCCCCAATTTCATTGCAAGTGACTCTTAAAAAAAGAAAATTAAAGGTTAATTTGTCAAGAGGTTCGACAACCAAATTGAGACTGTGCTCATAATTCAGAGACCAAACGTGTGTTAATAACCTGTTTCAAATGCAAATCTTTTGTTGGGTTCATGATGCAGGAGGTTGTAGGCTTGTAGCTATATTAGTTATTTAACTTTAAATATAGTTATTGTTTATTAATGTAGTTATGTTATGTTGTTTGTATTAGTAGATATTAATATTCACATTAATTATTGTATTAGGAGGAATTAAATATTGAAATATTAAATATAAAGTTGAGTATTTTCTCACCAATTTAGGAATTTTCTTGTGAAATTACTTTAGGTAGACTTCAACAGTAAAAGTCTATTTAATTCGCTGATTTAAGTTTTTAATTTGAGTTAATATGTGATTTTATATAAGAGTTTTTTACTCTAATATAAAAATTAAATGTAATTATTTTTAATAATTTTTTACTGTAATAAAATTTAAATTTTAAACTCAAATTAATAAAATAAATGAGATTTAAATTCCGTATTATGTTAAAGATTAAGCGGGTAAAATTCCGTTCTTTTCATTCCCCTTGCACGAAGATTGCAATAATAATGCTTGGCAAATGGCAACGTGTAACAAGATTGTCCAAGCAGAAACACCCATAAAACAAAACAAACAAACACCAGTTTCAACTGTCCAACGGCTCAACTGAACGGTCTCTAAAAGTCTAAAAACATGTCTCTGGAAGCTACTGGGATTTTCGAACCGGAAACCGGATTGAGCTTGAACCGCCGGTTCACCGCCTCCGCAACCGGTTTTCCTCCACCTCCCCGCCGGTTCAGAGCCCTTCCTTGTTCATCTTTCCGAATTTCTGCTCCTAAAACTAAAATCCTTTTCTGCATACCAACGTCCAGCGTAACGGCCGTGGTCGAATCGAACTCGGCGACGGTGACGGAGAAGGATGAGGAGGATGAGATATCTGACCCGCCGGTGAGAATAGTGGCCCTCGTCGGCCATGGCAGCCTCAGCCCCCTCAAATGCGCGCCTTGGGAGGAGGTCATGCTCCACACTGTAAGGTTTTCTTTTTTTTTTCTTTTTGTTTTTCCGAAAAGGCCGTTTATTTACACTTTGCCCATTGATGGTAATAATAAAAGATTAGACATGCAATCTTTGCTTCTTTTTTTTTTTTTAATTATGCTTTGTATTATTTTCATATTTGCGGTTTTTTTTATTAGTATGCAATCCTTGTTTTTTTTTTTTTTTTTTTTTTAATCTGTGCTTGATTAAATTAGTTAGTTATTTGAAATTCAACGGTTATGATGCCAGTGTTATTGACGTTGGTTATTAGCCAACTAAGTGTAACCATTATAAACTGTGTGGGACTCGACAAGTTCACATGTATTGGTGGTAGTTTGAGTTTATAATGAACAATGCTGGGTCTGGTGTCTAACACTACACACTAATAGATTGTTGATCTTATAGGTGAGCCCCACGTTTTATTAGTTACGATGTTTTAATACAGGTGGTACCGCTTAGCATTTTCCTTTGGTAATTAATTCTACTAATTTTCCGCGAGCAGGCAAACAGACTGAAATGGGTGGATGAAGGGTATGAAATGCAAGTGTTTACTGACAATGTCATTGAATCAACTAGTGAACAAAAACTTGGGAATGTAGAAAGGGAATTGAGCCGTGCGGATATTTTGGTAGTTGTGGGTGTGACGAACCAAGAATCAGTCGAGTGGATTCAGTCCAATGGTCGGAAGGTCGAAAACATAATCTGCTTCGAGTCCTCTCCCGGTTTACAAAACAAATTGGGAGGATCTTTTGTAGAAAGCAAAAGCCAAAGTGATGGAAGTTTCTTGGGAAAAATCAGTGGAATTTCTCAATCTAAGAAGAGCAATCATACAGTGGAAGTAGTTAAGACTGTGTCTGAGGCATGGGAAAGGCATAACTCTGATGATATAAGGTTTTGTATATTGGTTATTGTTAATGCCTACATAAGGCCAGTACCAATTTTGAAGAATCTGAGATCAAAAGGGTTTTCCACTCTCAACTGCATGGTAAAAAATTGCGGGACTCAGATATTAAACTGTCTTTTGGATCCTAACTGTAGGAAGGCCCTGCAATGCTTGAACAAGTGTAGTCCCGTCGACCAAGTGTGTAACTATCGCTGCATTGCTTCATACGAGAGTCCAAGCCTGGAAGCCTTTTCTCTCTGCGTGTTGCAGAAGAATAACTGTCTCGAATTGGACGCAAAGATCCCGGAAAAGCCTTGTGTCCCTCCAATGGTGAAATTTCAAGACAAAGACTTATGCCATGAAGCTGCTGAGGATGTTTTCGTTGGGTGGTTGGGGGGTCTGGATTGGAGTTGGCGAGTCGTGGCAGGGCAAAACCCGGCTTACGACCAGTTCCCTTGTCAATACCAGCTCTTTTACAGGGGAAAGGCAAAAGGGTCCTTCTGGTACGAGCCCGTTTTTCAGGTGAAAACTCTGGAGGGGGAAATGGTTTGGAGGAGAAGAAGGTATAGAGTTAAGAGAGGCAAGGTCCCGGGGACGTTTTACTTCAGCGTGTTGGATAATGGCGTCGTTTCTAACGAGTTTTGGACCATTGTGGATGCACCAGATGATCTTAGTTGGGGGTTGTTTCACTACAGTGGGGCTGCTAGAGTTGCCGGGCAATCGTATACCGGGGCGGTGCTTGTGAGTCCAAATGGGGATTATCCAAATGAAGTGGAGAGGAGGAGATTGGTTTCTGCTTTGGAGAGGTGTGGAATTAAGGAATGGGAGCTATATACAGTTGATAATTGTTCATGTATTGACCCTCCTTTAGGAATTCCCGAGGGCTCAAGATTGCATAATGTGATTGAAGTTCAAAGATGAGAAAAAGGTCTTGATTCTCATCCTCAAGTTTGGAACATAAAAAAGAAATATCAGATTTGTTGTAGCTTTTGATAGTTGCATATTAAAATTAATGGGTTCATTTTGTTGTCAATATATGATAATTGATATGTCTGTATGTGGTGAGAACTGAGAAGATTGGGCAAAAATCACGGTGGATTAAGACCAAAAAATGTCAATGCACCAACCGGGAATCGAACCCGGGTCTGTACCGTGGCAGGGTACTATTCTACCACTAGACCACTGGTGCTTGTTGATTGTTCCAGCCCTGCAACATATTTTATAAAAGCACTGTTTTTATTTTTATTTTTTTATGTTGCGTGTATTGAATTTCCATTGTCACACTGCAAATTTTTTGCAGTCCCAACATTTAATAGAGAAATCAGCGTCACCTTTTTTTCATCTACAATTTGAGTAATTTAGGGTTGATATCACATCACATGCACGTTAAAGTACTAATTTGATGTATTCAAGCAAAAAAAAAAAAAAAAAGAAAAAAAAAAGTACCAATTTGATGCATCTATTCTAATGTTCTGCTTCAACTTACAAGTGATCCGGCTCAGGTTTAAGCAAATTCGTACCTTTGTAATTGAACGTATAATTACCCCCTCTTTTTAGAATTCTTTTCAAAGTGCAATCTGGTAACCTAATTGTGAAGAAATAGACTTAATTTGATACTTATTTCTTAAAACTTATGTCCATCTGATATTTTGTACCATTGTTCATTATTATTAATTGGTATTTTGTCATGTGATTTAAAGATTGATTAAACTAGAATTATTCGATTTAAATGGCACACCAATAGACATCGATTTAGTTAATGTCGAATTGACTGTGAAATAGGACAAGTAATGAACGGATTAATGATACTAGTGAATTAGGTTTTTCATATTCCAATAGCCAAACAAACATGAAACAACACTCAAATTTATTGTTTTAACTTCTAATACCAAACCACAAAATTTTTAATTCTTTGTAAAACACACTAATACCAGTTGTTCAATATAGATACGGAACACTATGTGCCTATTTGGAATCATTTTTAAAAACGACTTTTAAGTATTTCGAGAAGTAAAAAATGAAAATGAAAACGCAAATAAAACAGTGAGAATGGTTTTTTGAAGAAATTAAAAAACAGTTAAAAGTTATTTTTACTTTCTGTTTTCATTTTTTAGTACTTATTAACAATATTATAATATATTAATTAATAAATACAATTTCACTTTTTTATTATACTCAAAACAATCTCTTAAAAAATCAACCAAACACAATTTCAGAATCGGTCCTAAAATGATTCTCAAAACAATCTCATTTTTACTTTTTATTGAAAATAAAATCAGTTTAAAATCAATTCCAAGCGCACTATATATATTTTTCCAAACAAAAGGAAGAATGAAGTAAAAAATAACTAAAGTAAAAAATAGATTTCAAAACTATTTGAAATAAATAGCAAAAAATTAACAATTTACCTGGTAAAAAAATTTTGTCATGTAATCATAAAAAGAACATTTACGTGATAAAAGAGGTAAAAAAAAATATCTTTTTATCATGTAAAATCTAGTTGTAAATAAAAAAATTTACGAAGTGAAATTTTTACTACTATTTACTTTAAATATTTTAAAATCTGTTATTTAATTAATTTAGTTTTAAAAATATACTATTTATCAAATTTCTAAAAAGAAAAATCAAATTATATAGTATTTAACTATAATTCTAATATATAAATGGTCATTTATGGAAAAAAGAGTTTAAAATTTGAGGAAATTAGTTGTAAATTCACTTTTTTCCCCTCTTTGCATATCAGAAATAAAAAATAAATAATTTCTTTAAAATAAAAAAAAAAGAAATCAGAAATAATTGTCTACATTTTTATTCTCGTACTACCCGTGCTCCATCACTCCCACACCAACCAACCAACGCCTTCTCTCTCACTTCCAAACCCAAAAACCCTCCTTAACCCCCCCACCACCCTCTCTCTCCTCTCTCTCTCTCTCTCTCTCTCTCTTTCTCTCTCTAAAATGTTGCTCTATCGCTCTCTCCTCGCCAAATCCACCCACGCCCGGCCCTACTCCCGAGCCGCCTTCGCCTTGATCCAACAGCAAGACGACAACCCTCCCCCTTCCCCCTCTCCCCACCCTCCGGCGCCGCCATTGACGTACCTCGAGGGGCTCCCGAGGCCGGACCCGAAGTTCGCCGAGACGATCCTGGCCGTCCCTCGGGCGTCCTCCGGCAAGAGCGTGGCGGCGAAGGAGCGCAAGGCCGGCCGTGTCCCCAGCATCGTGTTCGAGCAGGAGGACTGCCAGAACGGCGGCAACAAGCGCCTCATCTCCGTCCGTACGAACCAGATCCGCAAGCTCGTCAACCAGCTTGGCCGCTCCTTCTTCCTCTCCCGCCTCTTCGACCTCGAGGTTCGCGCCGATTTCGACTCCGAATCCGAAACCGACATCGTCGAGAAAGTCCGCGTGCTCCCCCGCCTGGTAAGCCATCGGTTTTCTCCGATAATGGAGTAATTGAAACTGTTGAAAGCTAATTCGAGGTTTTTGATTGTGTTCAATTTCAGTTTTTTCTTTCCTAAATTTGTTATTTTTTGTACATTTGTTGGTGATTGGTTTAAGTGTGTTAATTTCACAGAGAATGGAGCAACCGAAAATGTCAAAACCTAATTCGAGGTTTTGATTGTATTTAATTTTTCAAAAGAGTATTTTCTTCTGAATATGTTAATGGTGATTTTTGTGAATTTTCGGAAACTATGCAATTGGAAATGTTAGTGAATATATCGTTGTGATTGGTGAGTAGGAAAGTTTGCTGAGGAGAAATTGGGAATGGTGAAAAGCTAACTAGAGGTTTTTAACTGTCTAATGTTTCTAATTAAGGTTTTGTATTTGGAAAATCACAACAGTTTCTGTACGTTTCTTCGTGTTTGGAAAAGTTTGAAGCTTGGGATTGAAATTGGAAATGGACATTGGGAATTAGAAAGTTTGGTTCTTTGTTTTCGCGGAAAGTGTTTTGTGGAGGTGGAGAATCAAAAACGTTGGAATCCAACTTTAAACTGTTTTGATTGTGTATCCAATTTTCATGCATTTTCTCCTTTTCCTTTGATAGTTAGTGAAAATAAAAATAAAAAAGGGAATTTTGAGAACGAGTAAATTCACACTTAACTTTTTTAAGTGATTGACAAGTAGGAAACTCTGGTGCTCTATTTCATTGCTCAAGAATAACAGTAACAGTTGTGTAAGTTCTACTTGGTTGTTTAGAGGATAAATGAATCAAAAGTAGTTGTTATAGTTAGGATTAAGGGCACCCCATAAACTGTTTCTTACAAGTACTCTTTTTCAGATTCATCTTAATTCTGCGACAGACGCACCGCTTAATGTTACTTTCATAAGGGCACCGTCACATGCTTTGTTGAAAGTTGATGTTCCTCTAGTATTCCGAGGAGAGGATGTTTCTCCTGGACTGAGAAAAGGTTAGCCCAAACTTTTCTATCATCTCACTATATTTTTTTCAGTGTGAGTGTATCAAGTGACGTTTTTGTAAATGATTATCTGTTCACTTTATTTTATGATCCATATAATTCATTGTCAGTTCTTAAGAGAATCAGGCTGGCTTTGTTTGGTTCAACGATTCAAATTGTTGATTTAGTTTGAGTTGTGGTGATTTGAATTGTAGTGCATTGAATTGTGATTCGAACCGGTGTTTAGATATGCAAATAAATTGAATTTGATTTGGGAATAAAATCCGCACTGTGTTTGGATCAAGTGTTGAAAACTGTCATTAGAGTTTTATAACAAATCTTATAAAATCCAGTATAAATGACAACCAAAAGTATGCAATATTGGATGGGGGATTTATTCCTCTCTTCATTATGAACATATTAAAAAAAAACATTTCAATCTGAATTAAAACGAGGAAGTTATGACATTTTTAAGCTTGAAATTGAAGAGAGAGAAAAAGTAGAATTAAAATTGTTTTCATTGCAGAAAACAATGGATTTAGAATTTAGTGGGGGTGGTGAATTCTAAAATCTAAGGGCTTGAACCATTATTAATGGTTTGAATTTCCTCTACTAAACATCTATTTGAAGCCTAAACAACAATTTGGATGCTTGAAACAAACAGGGGCGCTGAGTTTTATCATGTTAGAGAGCTCACTTTCTGTGGCTTGGCTTTATATATTTAGATATGTAAGAGTGACAACAAACATGCCTGATTGTTTGATCACCTTATTTTACAGCCATAGAGTTTAACTCATGTTATTTAACAAATTACAAGGATTGCTGTACCTTTAATTTGTTAAAACAATTTTCTTGTTGTACAGTAATCTTAGCCGTGTCAATATTACAAAGATTGAGATCTCATTAGCTTCCTGTTCAAAGTCATTATTTGCTTTTCTCCGTCAAGCCTTCACCTGTCTTTTAACTTGGTAATTTTAGTTACTTGGAATCAACTTCTCATATTTCTGATCAAAATACCTCGAATGGTGTAATCTGTGAGTTAACTTATTGTTTCAAAAAATTGGCAGGTGCTTATTTAAATACCATCAGGAGGACTGCGAAGTTCCTTTGCCCTGCAGATGTCATCCCACCATACATTGAAGTGGACCTAAGTGAGTTGGATGCGGGACAAAGGGTGGTCGTAGGAGATCTCAAGGTCCATCCAGCTCTAATGCCTCTTCGGCCAAAAGACGATCCTGTGTGTAAGATTATGGGGTCTAGAGCTTCTGACCAAAGGAAATCTAAATAACCACTTCTTCTTGGATTTAGTTGCCCTAATTATTTGAAATTCCATCGCTGCCATGATTCATTTCTCTTCTAACATGCGTTGAGGCAGTTAAACAAGGGTACGACTGTTATTGCACGCCGTTTGCCTTCTTTCTCTTGCATAATTGGCTGTGCTCGTGTCTAGTGGGTAAGGGAATCCTAGATACATGGTGTGGTGATGGGGGAAATGCAATGGAAGGAAAAATGATTTTTGGGGTCCGTCTTGACTCCTAAATCTAGTGAAATAAGCAGAATTTTGTTATAGGTAGGTCATAAGAATGTGAGGAGCAATTAAGAAAAAGCTACAAATGAAGACATGATTTTTAAAATTTTGATCCATCGTCTATTTTGCAATTATTTGTTGGCAAGTTCTTTGGAAAGATCTCCCTCTTGTTTATAACTCGTTTGATATTGTTAAGTTTTTTTAAAAAAAAAATTCTTTTCTATTGTTCTTTTTTGGAAAAAGAGCAAATTTCTTGAAACCAACTAGGAGAAGAAGGGAGAAAAATAGCAGATCCTGCATCCACCTTGTGCCAAAGTACTTCATATGTTGCAGCTATCTGCGTTCGTAGAGTTATGTTGTTACTGTTGTTCGTAACATATAGTTCATTGTTACTTTTCAAAAGTCCCACGTGAAATAATTATGAGATAATTTGTGGGTTTATAAGCGCTTAGATCCTCAACGGGTTGGTATTTTAGCTAGTCCACCACGTCGCAGGTTTTGGAAGATGTCTTCCTTGTTTTATATGGATTGCAGGCAGTAATTTATAGACTTCATTACAATTTACATACGTAAACTCTTTGTTTAATATAAAGTACTTTCGTTGTCAGATCGATTTCGTAACTGTTATTAGATTTACCTATCGTATTATTCATTTGCAGTAAAAAAAAATTTGGCATGTAGAATACATAGAGAATTGCTGCAAAGTACACCAGTGTCGTGACATAACTAGGTTGTATAACTTCTATTTGGCAGTCAGCAGAATTAATGCGTGTCAATATTGTTAAAGAGTGGACTTTTGTGTTGTGAAAATGCATTGGATATTCATTTTAGTCCATTGGTATTTATACATTTGAGATGAGATGGGAATTTTCTTACATAAACATGAACAAACTCAGCAAAGCTCCTGCAACAACCGTCACGGCAGACCTGAATCCAAGCCTCTCGGCGCAACTCTCAATCTGAATGGGGAACAGACAATTTCCATGGGAAGCATTCTGGGTGACAATCTTCGCCATTCCACTAAAATCGCATGCCTCAACGCTCTGATCGTTCATCTGGAAATACATGTTGAAGGCATAAGAAGCTGTCTGTTTCTCATTCAACTCCCCACACGAAGTGCCAGGCCCCAAGCTAGTGCAATCAGACATGGAACAGGCGTAATTCACTTCAGACCCCACAGCACTCATGTTCTTCACATCACTACCCAACACACACCACTTCTTCTCCAAGTACTGAACTCCCTTTGCCACCACCAGCATCTTGTCCTGCCCTTGCCCGGTGAAGTCCATCGCAAACTTTGGCTGCCCGTCATATCGGAATATCCCCCAGTGGCGCTCAAAGTGCCCTGGAGCGACACTCTTTATGTCCTCGTCCAAAAGGCTAAACAGATAGGTCTCTATGCGCCCCGGCCTAAGTGGGGTTCCTTTGTTTTTAGCTAGTTTCTTTAGCAATCCGTCGTAGAACTTCTTTGCCAAACCAACATTTGCGTTCTTGTCACCATCTGTGGGCCACCCGACCTCTCCCACAAGGATCTTGAGGTCTGGGACACCCGCCTTTCTAAGGGACCAAACTAAGGTGTCGTGGTTGGCGTCGAACACGTTGTCGTATTGGGTGTTCTTGTCATTGATGGTCTTGGAACCATCAAAGAAGGCGAATTCTTGTGGGAAGTTAGAGTTTTGGTAGAGGCTGAGAAAAGGGTAGATGTTTACCATAAATGGGGATTTGTTGTCGTTTAGGAAGCGCACTATTTGGATCATGAGGTCTCGGATGTCGTCTCGAAAGTTGCCATCGGACGGGGTGTTTGACGATGAGTCGTAAATGTCGGCATTTAGGGGAATCGTGGCTTTGATTTTGTCTCCCACGCCTGCCTTATTCAGTGCCTTTTGGACGTTTTTGAGTGCTGGGAAGGTGGGTTTGAGAAAACTGCCGTTATAACTAGACAAGAAAGGCTCGTTTCCTACTCCCACATACCTGCATAATACATGTATAAAACACAAGACTTTTTGAGTGTTGAGCTAATTGCATTTTGCAATACTATTTAAGTGGGAAAACTAGTAAATCCAAACAACTCACATATGTATAAACGGAGCTATGATGTTTACACAATTTGATTTGATGTGATCTACATTGAGAAACGCATAAAATAAGTATTGAAATTTTACAATCACTTCTTTTTTCCGTAAAAAACCATATTGTTCTAAGATATCAACACCTACGTCAGATTCTAATATATTTATATCAAATTCTGCTATAATCAACCATCACATTGAAAATGTAATTGGAGGTTTAGCTTAGGGGGAATTCCATATTTACTTCTAATATTAAGGTCTAAAGTTCTGATACCTACATCTAGCATTCGAATTATCCTTATCCCCAAAAAAAAAAAAAAAAAAAAATCTTTTCATTAAAAAAAAAAGAAAAAACATGCACAAATAATGCATTGTAATACAAATTTGCTGATTAGGAATAATTACTAGTAATAAAATATTTGTTCATACTTTATCAAAGTATTTCTGTGCTATGAATGACAAATGCAGTAATTGTTTCATTTCATAAAACAGATATCTAGGGAGAAAAAACTCGTATATATTCTTTTGCAAACCTGATATCTACTCCCCCATTATCACGAAGATGTTTGGTGACATTTTCTTTAACCCAATCCTTTGCATGGTTATAGCTTGAAGCTAACTTGTTAAGCTGGTCATTAGGGATTGCAACCATAACCTCAATGCCTGACCCGGCCAAAGAACTCACTGTCCAATCATCTGCGTCGAAAAGCTTGACTTTTTTTATTCCATTGTCTTTCAAAAGGTTGACCACTATGGTGGGATGCAAAGGGTGCGAGGCCATTGTTCCCCAGTTAACTCCTAACCCTTGTGCATGGTCGGCCGAGACCACGATCATGATGACCGCGGAAACGGCACAAACCACAAGGGACCGGCCGGCTCGGGCCATGGATCAAGCCAGTTCGAGGGGTAAAATTAAATTTTAAAAAAAAAAAAAAAGAAAAAAGTTGGTCTTTATGGTTTTGATTAAGATTATGGAATAGTAATTAGCATTTGTTATGGCATTGTTCATAATGCCGGCTCAAGGGTTAGGCTGTTTAAGGTTACTGCCTAAGGCCTTCCTTAAGTCAAGGCCCCTATTATTAGAATTATTAACTAATTATCTTTACACCTCAAAATATTAAACATATTAATTAATTTTCTTTTCTTAAAAAAAAAAAAATCTTATTTCTTCAAGCCCCCATTGTTAGAATTATTAACACCTCAAAATACTGAACATATAAATTAGTTTTCTTTTCTTAAAAAAAAACAAACAAACAAATCTTATTTCTTAAGTTTTAGTAAAATATATATATATAGCTATTTCTCAATATTAATTTTTTAGTATTTATTATTTTCTTCTTCTTCCAAGAGTTGACCATACATATAAATATATATATATATATATATATATTTCCGAACCTCTGTTGTAACACATTTGATATATCATTTTTTTAATTAGTATTTGATATTTCATATTAAACACCTTGTAATCAATCCTTTTTTAAACTATTCGGTTGGAAAACAGGAATAAAAGAAAAATCACTTAATTTTGCTATAGATATTGAACATATGCACTTAATTTTTACCCTTCAAACACAATCAACACCACATTATTTTCAGTGCGACATGCTTACCCCATCTCTTCTTAATTTAAATACAAAAAAGGTCAAAAAACGTGTCTGAAAAATTTTGCTCTTTGGATTGTGGATTTTATAAAAATGGGAGCAATGCGCAGAATAAACATGTGGTTCTACTGTTCTCCATACTCTCTACGTCCTCCGTTGACACGGCGGAGAGATTGTCTAACACCACTCTTCTCTCGCTAACTCACTGAGTTGTTAGCTCATCATAACCTAATGCGCCCATGTCATCATACACAGCTTAAAACACTATGGATACGTTTAGAATTCGTTCTAAAATAAATTTATTTTTTATATAAAAATAAAAATGAAAACGTTTTTAATTTCAGACATAAATTATTTTTAAAAATACGTATGGTAGTTTTATCAATAAATTATTTTCAGTATAAAAAAATTTATTAATGTATCTCTCTCTCTGCTCGAGAGAGGAGAAAACGGAAACAAAAAATGAAAAACGACTAAAAGTCATTTTTCAGTTCTCTCCCATTTTACACTAAATTAAAAAATTATTTTCATTTTTGTTTTTTTGTCTTTAATTGTGTCAAATGTCGTTTCTCTTTTTTATTTTTTCTTTCTTGAAAAACGTGAAAAATAAAAACAAAAAAACTCCAAACACAACCTATACGGTCTCACATTGCAAAATGTGTCCAGGAGGTAATGTATAACTAGGGCCGGCAATATGGGTCACGATACGACTCAAAAACGACACGAATTTTGCGGGTTAAGGTTGAGAAAAAAGATGTTCGGGTCAGAATCGGGTCGATCTGAAATTGACACGAAAAATACGAGTCAATTTCGGGTTAGACCCGCCTAACCCAAACACGACACGAAACTTGTAAAAAACTAAAAAATACATAAATTTTCCATTTCATATTTTAAATTTTATTATGAACTTGTGATATCATGATAGTTATACTCAAAATCTTATACTATTATATGCTTAATTTCAATGGATGTTATTGTAATTTAGTGTGTTATGAATTTTACGTTATTTCTAATATGTAAAAAACTAAATAAAAATATATAATTTTCGTGTCAATTTCGGATTCACAGGTCAATTTCGTGTCACGGTTCATTTTCAAGTCGTGTCGTGTCAACTCGTAAAGTAATCGTGTCGTGTTCGTGTTGCGGTTTTTAAAAAATTTCATGTCACGGATCGTGTTCGGGTTGACTACAAATTTTAAAAAAATGATTAAAATACGACACGAACACGACACGTGACACGAATTACCACCCCTAATAACCAACCATTTGAGACAACAAAATTTAAACATGAGATAGGAAGAATGATGCTTGCAAACCGTTTGATGAAATGACAGAGAAAATGTGTGGCTTGCAATGCCTATTTATCCCTTCAATTTTTTTAATCCCTCATATGCCCCTAAAAGCAAGCCCGCATATGCCCCTAAAAGCAAGCCCGTCAGCAACTCGACAAACATTTCACAACATACGCTGCAAAACTTTAAAGGTACTTGTGACCCCAAATCAAAAGTTGAGGGACAAAATTGCAATATGAACAAAAGCTCGAGGACTATTTGCGCCAGAAACCGTTCACGTTGATCAAAATAAAAATTCTCATTGATCAACATACAAATAGTAACAAATTTGAAAGAAACAAGCTGGCACATTCCCATGATTTTAGATACAAATTCCAACCAACAAATGTCTGCAACTAACACTACTATATAAAAAGGAAGAAAATATCATAATAAAATAGCTAATAAATATCTTAATCCAAAACTTGTTACAAAATTTTGAATGATCAATGGATTATTATAAGGCCTAACTACGGCCGCAAAGCTTGAAACTGAAAGAAGAGGGAGAATTCTTTCAAAATATTTAACTTCAACAAATATGACTGTGTCGAGCATCTGTTACAAAGTCTGATTCAATTTATGAAAACTACCACTGCACCCGCATCCCAACAGAACAATCAACCATCTACAATGCAAGAGGAAGCCATGGACATAAATAACATGAAACGAAAATTAGACAACTTTGTTTTGGTAGATAAAATGTCGCAGAGGTTTTTGAGACAAATGTTATTTATGATTGGTGTTGGTGGGGGATTGAAAACTACCAACAGTGCACAGCATCCCAACAGAAAAATCAATGATCTACAATGCAAGAAAAGAAACATATAAATTTTTTACAAAAAAAAAAAAAGAACTATTATAACTGCTGTGTTATCATAATCCAATAACTAGAGAAGTTCAATTTTAAAAACTGAAAAAAAAGGAGCAAATAATACCTTCAGGAGTCCAACAGCAGGTGCGGTGAGAGTCTGAAAGCATCGAAGTGAGCAATGCAGAGGCAGTGGTGCTGTGATAAGGAAGCAACGATCCCAGGCAGCGGCTCATCTCCTCAGCTGACTGCCTTTTGCAGCCAAACAAAAAGTTAAGCACAAAGCAAATAAATGTACCTATATAATTAGGAAATGAATGTTGTATCACCTGAACGTGGGACGAGAGAGGCGGTTCTGATTCTGTTTGGGGATGCGAAATGGTGAAGAAGCAGGTTTAGGTCTGGAGCCGGAGGCAAGCCGGGAGCCCAATGTACTTCGAGTGGCGGTGGATCGGAGGACAGACCTGGCAGCAGCAAAGGATGACATTTTTCTTGATGGCTTCAGGGGTTTAGGATTCAGATTCAGGAATTGAAATTTTCAAGGGGTTTTGGTATTTGGCACTAAAACTAATTCAAAAACACAAAATCAGTAAAAGGGTCACAACGTTCCTGCTAAAAAAAAAAAAATGCCAAAACCAATATCAAAGAAATCCCTTATCATGACTTCAACCCTAGGCCTCCCAAAAACCTCAAATCAGCAGAGACTAAAACCTCAAAAAAAGACTGACGGTTTCGGCGATTTGGACGGTATAAAACCACAAATTACGAGATTAAACCACTAATTAATCCCCTAATGGTCAATTTATGAACTTGCATTGAACATTATGAAATCCGAAATTCTATCCAAAGTTTGAGCATATGCAAAAAAGGAAAAAATGGTAATCAACTCGAATTCAATCGCATCAATCGTCCATCCAAATCCATTACACGAACAACAGTAGAAAAAAAAGAGAGCTTTGATATCTTAATCAAAAAGGAATAAAATCAAAAAGGAATAAAATCAAAACAGAATTGCGTTAAAGAGAGAGAGAGAGGACCCTGAAGAGACGGCCTTTGATGACGACGTAACCGTGGCAGCGGCGGCGGTGGCGGTGGGTTGGGCTTGCGGCGGCGCCGGTGCCGATAGATCTGAAGGAGCCACTGGTTGTCTCTAGGGTTTTACGCTTTGTAGAATAAACGAAATAAAGGGTTTAAGGATTTTTCCCTTTTTTGGGTGTGAGGTCTGAGGGTATTTCCGTCTTTTCGTTGGAAAGATAATATGGCACTGTCACCACTGTGTAATGGAAATTTAACATAAGGACACACCAATTTAAATTTCAAATCTCAATTTTTATGTACCAATTAACTTAGTATATAAATTGTCACTTTTTTATTAATAAGTATAAAAAATATTATAATATTAATTAATAATAAAGTATTATATCTACTAATAAAAAAATAACAATTAACATACAATATTAATTAGAATTTAAAAATTGATATTTAAATTGGTGTCGGAACATTATTTAACATTTATGGAGTTTGAGGATTATTTTTTTATTCAAAAGTAAGAGAATCAAATTACTATCTACTAAACCGTTCAAAAAAAATTACCATCTACTAATAACTCTTGTTAGGAATGTTGGAAAAATACTTATTATTTTTGTTTTGTGTGTATTTTATTTTTGATATATCTCTTTCAATTTCTGTTATTTTTGCATAATGGTTTTGACCAAATTTATTTTTTTCTAATTTTTGTTATTTTTGCACAATATGCATAATAATTTTGACCAAATCTATTTTTTTTCTTAAATAATTTTGACTAAATACAACGTTTAAAAATATACACTAATAAAAACACCTTTCTTGGATTTTCTCAACTTACTGCCATATGGGGAATTCTGTTCTTTCAATTTAAAATATGGACAACGTAACATGTAAGTTCACGTGAGAAATTTGATGGATCTAAACAATTTGTGGACGTTTGGTTCATGAATTCAAAATCATGATTCAAAATTATTCTTGTTTTACGTGTATTTTTTGTAAGAGAAAAATACTGTAGAGAACCATGAATCATAATTCAGAATCATAGATGAATACAGGAAACAAACGTTGAGTTAGAGATCGTTTTGCCAAAATGACAGAGACATAAACCAAGTTGTTGTTGGGAATGATGTCTTAAAAGTATGAGATATAATATGATATTTATTATTTATTTAATAAAAGAGTTTATTCATTATTTTATGTGCATATATTATTGAATATTTTATGAATATCACTGAAAATTTTATGATAATTTATGTGACCTTAAATATTATATATAAGTGTTATATGTGATATGATAATATTTAAGGATTATAATCAAAACGATGTTCGTAATGAATTTAATTAAAGTTCAGAATTTTTAATTAAAATATTACTAATACATGTCATTCTCATTTAGAATGAAACGGTATTATCTGCACTGTTAATATGGCAAGATATTAAATGAGTGTATTACGCATAATGAGATTATGTGGAACAGAGACACAAACACAATATGAATTTCTAATAATTTTCGCTAAGTATAAAAATTCTAATTCAGTCTACTGATGGTCATATATAGAATGATCTTAATCCTGAGTTATTAGCATACTCCTATTTATGAATTTGGTGTTTTTTTATTTACTCGGTACAGATTATGAGATCATGAATCTTATTCCTTGTATTTTTGAGACACGATAAAGTGAGTAGCCATGAATGTTATTATACAAGATGAAATCCATTCCTTTTTGAGAAAGAAGTAGATAAATAATTATCTTGAGGGTTGATTTGGTACTTGGACGAGTAGGAGCTTGATTCATGATTTTGTTTTATGAATCACTGTCTATTAGAGAATCAATGGTACTCAAGAATAATGATGTAATTAGAGAGGTTAATGAATTTCACCTAGCTCTAATTATAAATTATTTATGGAGGATTGATTTATATGTAATGACTATATCAAATGGATACTTCACAGTTTATAAGTAATTTATATCTATAATTACAAGAGTGCAATTCCAAGTTTATAGTGGAGTAACTTTTGAAATTAATAAAATTAATTAGTTAATTAAAGAGTTTAATTAGTTATTAATTTTATTGGAGTTCAGAATTATAGGTCCATGAGTCCCCGCGTCGTATTTGTAGTCCTACAAGACACTAAGGGCAAAATGAGAATTTTAGAATTATAAAATTCTAAAATAAAACGCTCAAGGATAATTAATTGAGAATTAATTACAAATTAAATAATGTGATTATTTAAGTTTTCATTTTAATTTTAGAACACACATGTGAAGGTGTTCACAGAGTGTGAATGCCCAACACAGTGTGAATCTCTCTGGGATTCAGTTGCTTGCTCTTCAAGTTATTCAATTGACTTATGTGATAAGTTGTTCAATTGAAATTCAAATTAATTTAAGCTTGACTTAAATTGGTATTTGAATTTGAGTCAAAATTAGACTGTAAGGTAAAAGCAAAATTTTACCCTATTCCCTAGCTGCAAATTACGCCTACCACAGGGAGGAATCCCTGTGGTGGCCGACCAACATGTGGATAAGGGAGAGTGGATTTTGTTTCAAACATCAAATTAGAAGTGTGAGATAATTATCAAACTTTATCTTAGAGATAAAAATTAGACTTCTTCTGGGAGTCTGACTATTACTCTATAAATAGGAGATTACACAATTTTTACACTCTCCTAGAAATAGTGGCCGGTTTTCTTTAGAGTGTGGGAAGAAAAATTTTCTCAAAAAATTCCACGTCTTGTTTTGTTTCAGGTGTGCCCACACGCACGTCTTCGTAGATTATAGGAATTGACGAGGAAGATTCAGGTGTTCTAAACTAGCTTTGAGCAAGTAACGTTCGAGGTCAAAGAAATCAAGTTATCATCCTCATTGTCCACTAGGTAAATAAATTAATTTGATTAATTTATTCATGCATAAATTAATGTAATCTATAAAGTATTTTAAAATTTTATTATACACGATTCGTTAAACACACGTTTCTGTATCTGAAATCGTTTTAGAAACCAAATAGTTGTCACATATTTAAAAGAATCAAGAAAAGGAAAAGGACAAAGGAAGAAAAACACAACCAAAAAGCGTAAAATGTAAATTTCAAAAATGTTATTTACTATTAACCTGGAAAGATATGTTATTTACTTTCAAAAAGATTTAGGAATGTGTTACTCCTTATAATTTATGTGAAAATTACACAATATATGAGGATTGTTTGTGTGTACTGAAATATAATTTTTTTTAAATATTTTAGGAATATATTGTTGTTTTTCCTTTAACTGAGTGGTCGGTCTTACTTTTTAATTTACTTTTTTATTGGGAGGATTTTTCCTAACTACATTAACTACTCTTCTTATTCTTTTTAATATATTTTTTTGTCTATTACATTAGCTGATAAATTGTTTTCATGATAAATCCTTATTTAAAAAAAAAAAAAACGCTTTTTGTCAAGAGTCCTTTATCATAAAAAACTAAACTGACCACATAATCCCAAAAAGACTCTATGTACTAAGGGGATGTTTGGTACTTAGATTTGTTACCTGATTCGAATCATGGTTCGTGATTCGTTATAGTATTTTTTCTCATAAAAAATACACGTAAATCGAAAGTAATTCTAATCAAATGGTTCTAATCCATGAACCAAATGTCTCTTAAATTACTAAATCCCAAAAAGACTCGTATATACTAAATTACCAATTATTATCACTATATATACCCCAATTCCTATTATTTGATCAACCTTTCCTTCAATTGTCAATTAGTCCAATTTTATCTACTCTAGAGTTAATTTGCTACTGATTTATTCAACCTGATTTCATCACGATATTTTCCTTCAGAGCCATCCTTTCAAATTTTAACCAATTTCTTTATAATATTAGGGAGAGCAAATTAAAACGGCCAACAATGAAGAACGAGCAAAGCCGCATCAGCAAAAACGACAGGAAAGCAGCAAAAACGACAAGAATTGATGCCAATCAAGAAAATATCAAGATCATCATCAACGACACTCATTCGAGGTGGTCGCCACTAATGGACGACATTGAACTATTTCAACAAACGACAGCAAAAACTACTGAGGATTTTGAAGCTTTCATAGACGAAGTTCTCTATGGTCCAAAGAGGACCACTAGACGATTGCCAGTTTTTGAAGAAATATGCCCTGAATACAGTGGTGAACTTGTGATTGATATTTCACTTCAAGATTGCCAAGGAGAAAGAGTAGGTTCGGGAAATAGATTAGATGGACACATAGATATATTATTTGTTGTTTCTTTGATATTACTATTTACATGTTTTTTACAGAATTAATTTATAAGTTGAGTTCTTTGGAAAATTTAGACTTATGATATATCTTTTCTTATTGGACACAATTCAAATATATATTATGTAATTGCAATTTTTTTTTTAATTTATATGCAGTACCCACTCGCATATATATTTTGTTGATTTTTTTTAATTAGTATCATTTTAGTACCATCTGTTATAGTATCTTGTTGGTATCTTATATTTTTAATAATATTAAAACATTGTCTACTTTTAAAGAGGCGTTCTTTCAGTACTCTAACACTGATTTTTCAGATATAAATGTTCATTCTACTATTCTCACTAATTAGCAACAAACTAATAGTTTAAAAAAATTTGAAAATACTTTAAAACATGTAAAAATAAGAAAATGTTTTCAAAAAATATTTGTAAAGTTATTATTTTCTATTTAATTAATGAAAGTGATAGTTTGAACATTGTGTATGTCTCAAAAATTAGTCTCAAGTTATCGAAAAAACGTTTTTATAAAGATGAAGGTACCATATTTGATATTATTAAAAACACAGTGTACCAACGAATAACCCGTTTGATTCATAAATTTAAATATAACAGTTTGAATAAAAATTAAAATTTTATAAAGAAAAATACTGTAGCAAAAAAATTTAAACAATAGTTTAAATTTATAAAACAAACAGGTCCAAAATATTTCACGATAATAGAAGATACCAAAATAATTTTATCCAAAAAACACTCACTTTATGCTATATAATGACTAAAAAGTCAATGGTTCTATAAATACTATATACTCACGATAACGTCTAACGTTTCTATTTATAGTTATCATCTTAAACTGTAAAATAGTTATCATCTTAAACTGTTATTTTTATAAGAGAATAATATCCAAAACACGTTTTGCCAAAATCCCACTTTATTTCTCTTATTATACAAATGCCCAAAACACCCCTATATTTGTAAAATCATATTAAAAGATCCCCTATGTTTATAAAATCAAACAGTTGGGAAAGTTCGGTAAGTGTGCGCTCGGAACGAGTTTTCCACAAACATGGCAAAAAGATTGTCGTAGAAAAGGAATTTCCAAATTAAACATGTATAATGGGGAAAAAAGAGTCTTTTCGAAGCAAAACTTAAGCCTTATTTCTCGAGACTCGAGCACAATTTCCTATGTTGGATGAGCATAGATTGAGTTGAATTTAAATTATAATTTGAGTTGAAGTTGTAATTTAAATTTGTATTTAGATGTGCTCATTTGAGTTATAATTTGAATTGAGAATCTTTTTGAATATGTGTTTAAGTGAATCAAAATTTAAATTTGTATTTAGATAGTATTTTAATACAAACTCAATGGTGATGAAAAATTTTAATAGGGTATATAAGTTGGGTTTTATTCTTCTTTTCGTTATGAATGCATAGAAAAAAAAATCATCTCAATTAGAATTAAAACGAAAAAGTTATGACATTTTTAATAATAGAAAAAATATTGTTCATTAACTTGAGTTTGAGTTTATGAACTCGAATTGAAGGGAAAACTTGAACTCGAGTTTAGTCCCAAACTCGAGTTCAAACTCAAATTTTATAAAAGAACATGAACTTGAATAAAATTGTAACTCGAGTTCAAACTTTTTCTGAATTTTATTGCAAAAGAACAACCCTGAAATCTCATTCTAACTACGTATAAAAGATGGCGGAATTTCAACAAGAAAAAGCCATAACCATCGCTCTTTCTCATTCTTGAAAATAGCTTCTCTTCATAATGACAGTCTGCTTGCAAGTCACCTTGGACCTGACAAACCAAGCCCTGAATCAACACAGAATAATTTGGATCAGAACAAACAACACACTCGAGTTCAGTTCAACACATTCTTTGATTGCAAACTAAATGGTAATCTCTCAAATTATGCATTACGTAGTTAAATAAAGAGTAAAGGAGACAAATACCCTTTCTAGTGCACGGGTTTAAATTTTTACCATTCACTTTTGATTAATATCATTTTTAATCAAATAACCACATTAGTCAAAAGGGTACTAATAAACACCGCGGTTTTCAAAACTCAACCTGCTTTCACTAGACAGCGCAAAACCGAAAACGGCTACACAGAGACTCTGATAACAAAGAGACAAGACGCAGTCGATCTAGAGCAGTTTTAAAACAAGACACGAAGCATAGATGACAGTGCCCACCTCCAAGATAGAATACAGCATACATGTCTCACGTACCGTCAATTCCATCTGATGAAAAGGAGCAGCTGTGTTACCAGGCTATTCTTAATAACTAACAACAACTGAACCACTCTCTAAGTGCAAAAATGATAGCCAATAATTTCTAGCAGATATATGATTTCTTTTTTATTACTCCTAAACTCAACCCACCTCGCAAAGGAAGCTTTTAATACTTGCTCTAACGAGTTTATGTTTGATACTTGCTTAATATATTTTGCTAGTTCAGAAACTTTTCTAACATCAATAGTAAGATTATGGTGTATAAACAATCTA
>NW_010356821.1:0-50870 GCF_000414095.1 Morus notabilis | reverse complement strand
GTGGCGGCGGCGGCCGTGGCGGTGGGTTGGGCTTGCGGCGGCGGCGGTGCCGATAGATCTGAAGGAGCCACAGGTTGTCTCTAGGGTTTTACCCCTTGTAGAATAAACAAAATAAGGGTTTAAGGATTTTTTTGTTTGTTTGTTTTGGTGTGAGGTCTGAGGGGTATTTCCGTCTTTTCATTGTGAAAGTTCCTAATTTGGTGAGGGTATGAAGGATTAAGATGTATGCTTCAATATTTTGTATCATGACGTAGAATTAGTGTTTAGAAACATTACTAAAACCGACACTTTTAACTTGTATGAACGGGAGAAAATCAAAATCACAAATATGTTGGATGCATGTCTTGGTAGAATAAGTTTAACATCTGATTTGTGGATTTCATTAACTATTGACAGATATTTGTATTTGACTGTCCCTTGTCTTAATAAGAATTGGAAGTTGCATAAAAGAATATTGAATTTCCATCTCCACATACTAGTGTAGCACTATTTGAGAAAATCGTTTCTTTATTAAGGGGTTGTTCTTTTGGAGTGTAATTTGAGTGTAGTTTTTTAGTTGAATTTGAGTTATAACTTGAGTTGAAGTTGTAACTTGAATAAAGTTGAGTAAAGTTGAATACAGTTGAAACTTAAAAGAACGTGAATTTGAATAAAGTTTGAACTCGAGTTATCTTTTTTTTAAGTTTTTTGGACAAAATAACATGCCCTAAGTGATTTGGATTTTAGAAAAAAAATTTCGGTATGTTGCTTTTAATAATGTCTATACCTCATTCCTATTATTTCATCTACATTTCCTTCAACTTTAGTGTTGATCTGCTGAGTGATTTTTTCAAACTGATTTCATTATAGTTCTTTTCTTTTGATCAAGAAAATATGAAGATTATTAGCAACGACACTCATTCGATGTGATCGCCTTTTATGGACGTTGAAGTATTGCAATAGACAACAACAAATAAACATACAACAAAAGCTAATGAGAATTTTGATGCTTTTATAGACGAGGTTCTCTGTGGTCCAAAGAGACTGCTAGAAATTGCCAATTTGTGAAGAAATATGCCCCGAGTATAATGACGAATTTGTGATTGATATCTCACTCCAAGATTGTCAAAGAGAAAGACAAAGAGAAGGTTGGGAAACCATATAAATTCACAAGACATTATGTTATAGCGTGACATGTCATACTGCATACTCATTAATAAGTCCAATAAAACTTATAAGAACGAAATTGAGTGTCATTCTAGCTTCCGCAAGAAAGGTAAGCAAGTTCTTTGCAAGGGAGATATTCAGCTTTAGTACAAATTCGGAATCCTCCATGAGGGAGGCATTCTGATTAGTATGATCATAGTATTGTTGGGGACCTTCGCGAATCCTGACTTCCTAATGATCGCGCACAACCAGTATGAACACTCAGGCCCATCCGTTTAGTAAGATAATAAGAGTTTAATAAAACATGTTCATAATTAAGCATAGCTGGAATATGCATATTTTATTATATGTATTCTCAATAATTTTACGAGATATAGTTCCTACTTGTTGAGTGAAAGCTCATTAAGATATCTTCATGCTGTAGGTAAGAAACATATCAGTAACTCTTAACGGGTAATGGTGAGCGGCAGATGAATATTGGAGATGAATATTTATACCGCTCACGAATAAATCTTCCGTAGTAAAATTAAATAAAATTATGTAATTACGGTTCATGAGATTCAAGTATATTTGTATGTATGTTATTGAAGATCGAGATTGTATTATACAGCCTTAGTTTAGAAAGGTTTTGAAAAGTATTTGAAATGCGATTTTATAACAATTTCTTATTTAAAATCGTCTCAGAAGATTTTAATTTAAGTTAAGAAATGTTTTATGCATTGCTATTAATATGTTTTATGAAATTATTATTTTGTTTAAAAAAAATTTCCGCATATATGAGTATTTTAAATTAAGCTTAAGATTATGTAGTTAAGTAATGGCCATGTAAAGAGGGTCGTTATAGAAGAACAATAGTTTGGGGTCATTGGTATTGCAACGAAGTCGCAATTCTGTTGCCAGAGAGATCATCACACCTAGTGGAGGGGTTCGTTGGGGGATGCTAGCCCGGATCTTGCGATTGGGTGGCATCCCATCGACGTAAACGGTTGCGACTAATCACAATTTGATTGTGATTGGTCGAGATGGAGGTCGCAAGCCACGGAGGTAGATCTATAGACTTTGAAGTATCGTTGAATCTCTGCAATTTTGTCGCAACATGCCAGTGCCTCCACGAGATGGCTTGCTGGACGGTGGCACGAAGCCCCGAACCCACTGCTCCCCACCACGCAATCTCCTATGCTGCCCTTCCCCAAATAGGAGACATCTCCGGCACGATGGCGCAACACACAAAATCTCCAGGCATTTTTTTCATTGGATATTGCATATATGAGAAATTAAGAGTAAATGGGAGTAATACGTGCATTTTATTCTACAATAATTTTAGTGTATACTTTTAAGCTCCGTTTATTTCACCGATTCGAGTTTTACTACAATAAAAAGCTCTTATAAATAGTTACATCTAACTTTTTTGATACAATAAAAAACTCTCACATAAAATCACATCTCAATTCAAATTAAAAACTCAGAATCAGCAAACTAAACAGGCTCTCAATATAAACCATCTAGTTTTGATGTAACGGCTGACATATAACTCATGTTATTGAAAACGTAAAATGAAGTCTGATACCATAGTCATTCTCATTTCCTTAAAATTACTTGTCACTCTTGATCTTAACCAAATTTCTTGATAATTGATTTTTTTATTTTTATTTTTTGTATGAACATCCTATTTTCATAGTCCTAGCTAAAATCTAAGGACATGTTCTTTTGTCCAAAAAACTCAAAAAAAGACAACTCAAGTTTCAACTTTATTCAAGTTAACGTTCTTTTAAATTTTAATTTTATTCAATTTTACTCAACTTTATTCAAGTTCTAACTTCAACTCAAGTTATAACTCAAATTTAACTCAAAAACTACACTCAAATTATACTCCAAAAGAACAATCCCTTAATAATACGAACAAGCTCTATCCGAACAGGACTCGTACACTATCAATACAAAAACCCAATATAGGTTTGCTATTGTCGCTTAGTCTTAATTTCTGAGTGATTAATTGCAACTAAAGCTATTTTAGTATTTCTCTTTAAAGCCCTATTTTAAACGAATTTCTTGACAATACTATCTTACAAAAATTTAAAATTCAATTTTTTTTACTATAATATTTTTTCCCACATATAAAATTTTAAATTGTGACTTAAATTGTGAAAAAAATGCACCCCGAGCTTCTACCAAAAAATTCAAGGTGTACAAGCCACCATTATCAATAGCCCGAATCAACTATCCCACTACGTTGTTGAGTTCAATAATCAACTCTCCTTTTATGGTGTCTTTACAGCACCAATCAGTCCATAAATTTATTGTAACAGTAGCACACATTTTCGTTTTTTTTTTTTTTTTTAAATTTACAAAATTTATCGTAATTTACATAACTCAAATGTTTGAAGTTTACAAATTCTAACATAAAATGTACAAATTATCGTATTCTTAAATTGAACTAATTCGATTGAACATCAAATTGATTCAAATCATTTCACTAATATGGCATTTTGGTATTTTCAGTATAAAATAGATCTCCGCTTCATTGAAAAATTTGATAGATCTTTGCAATATCTTTAATTAGCAATATTTAAACAGTTCAATGATCGTTTTGCTGAATAAAATAACATAAACTAAACTATCATCTATTAAAAAGTTTAAAGTTCAACGTAAATTATTTTAAAATTAATTTCTCAAAATGGCAGTCGCCGCCTTTCACTTCAGTAGGGCGTACACTAAATTTTTTTTAATAAATTATCTTAATAGGGACATATAAGAAAATATATTTATTTTAGTGAGAATATATATTCTTTCAGTAGAGGTTTAAGTATAAAATTTTAAAATTTTTAAAAATAATATTTTTTTCAAAAAAATTTAAATAAATAGGGACATATAAGAAAATATATTTATTTTAGTGAGAATATATATTCTTCCAGTAGAGGTTTAAGTATAAAATTTTAAAATTTTTAAAAATAATATTTTTTTCAAAAAAATTTAAATAGGGACGGTAGCTCCCACTGAACTGTACTTAAATCCGTCACCGGTGGTCGGACGGACTATTTTTCGGATCCAGTGCTTTTAAATTTTTGATATGTTATGACGGCAACGTCCAATAAAAAATACTGCTGATCTTCGTTTTGGACATACGGGTATTTTCGTCACTAAAAATTAGAGAGGAAATTCTATAACTTTTTAATTTCTCCGGGTCTAAATGTAAAACACTTCTATAAAGTAGCTGTCTCCGTAATTTAGGAAAAATAGAGGGGGAGTTTTACAGCCTTCTTTTCCGTTATTACTGAGAGGAGAGGTTCACAGTTCACTTCATCTTACCCATTTGCCCATTAACAGCAAACTGAGGGCTGAGGCCTCTGCATTCTGGTACTCTGCTTCTCTCTCTCTCTCTCTCTCTCTCTCTCTTAGACATTTTTCGCAATCTCACGTCGGGCAATTATTGAATTCATAAAAGAAAAAACAATCTTTTTCATGTATCTTGTTCTTGCTATTTGTTCTCCCAATTCATTGTTTTAGTTGTTTCTTGGAATGAAGTTTGATTTTTTTTTTCTCTTTCATATGTAATAATACTAAAAAATTAAATGCTTTTTTTGGGTTGAATAGGTAGTGGACCTCAATGGGTCCTTTGACGCTCGCCGTCGACGGGAAAAGCTCTGCCGTGGCATATACCGGTAACCCCATTTCTTCAATTTCTGACCCTTTTAATTATATATATATATATATATATACGTATGTATGTATATATTTGCGTTTGGATTTTTTATATGGTGTGACATATGGTAGCATTATCACTATTTGACTTAAAATAATGCTTAGTCAAGTATTCTCTTTTGGGGAGTGGAGAAAAATGTAGAAATCCTCTAACATGAAACCATTTTGTAGTTATTATTATTATTTTTTATTTTTTTTAGAATATATTTTTTCCATTGTTCTTTCTTGAAGCTTAATTGGATAAGTTTGAATATTAGTATTGGCCAGTTCATATGAGCAACTTGACTCAGACATCACAGGATAATTTTGCATTCTTATGTTTTGGCCTTTGACTTCAAGGCCCCATTTGTTTTCCTTGTTCGAGTGAAGAACTTGAGTTAAAAGGTGAATTCGTTACAGGACAAAGTTGAATTTGAGTTTTTGTGAGAGAAAAAACACTGGACCAAAAATTTGAGTTGTAAAGTTGGCCTAAACCTCTTTGTGCATTTGGGGGGTACCAAATATTGGTTTAAACTTTATGGCTGGCATTGTTCCCATTCTAAGATCAATGGTGCATGCTAGATAACCCCTTTAAGGAACACATCGTAGTATTACCTGTATTGAGCTGTAGGCCGACTTAAGAAATTTTATCTTTCTAACTTTGTTGCGCCCCATCATTGATGAAGCTCTTTGACGTGTCAAAGATAGAACAATAGGCTGTAACTTCCGTGAGAAAATTTCTTCCCAAAACATTTGCAACAATCAGTTTTCCTGTTCTCTCACAAAATTCACATGGCATGGTAGAAAACATTTTCCTCAATTCGGTTCAAGTCATCAAGAGCAACATTTTTTGCTTTGCAGTTTAGCACGTGTTTCATAAGAATGAACAAAAAAAAAAAAAAAAAAACCAATCATACGAACAAACTGGTCATTTTTACTGTTGATGTGGTTTTGCAGATGCAGGACCCAAGAAAGCACAAAACTTGTCATTTGAAACAAAGAAGCCCTTTGCGGCTATCAGCACGGAAGCAGAAAAGCCCTTTGACTTTTTCCGTACTTTATTTGGTAGGTCAAAATTTTCTTGCTGAACATCCCATGCAGAATATAACTTGGTGCTCAAAATCTTCATTAAGCGTTAATTTAAACTACAGTTCTTTAAGGTGATGTGATTATGAGAGTGTATGACGGGATTGATTTTATATTGTCTAGTTACAATGGCCTCGTTCATTTCGCCGATTCGAGTTTTCAGTTTTAGATTTCTACAGTAAAAAGCTCTCAGAAAATGTCGCATCAATTTTTTATGCTACAGTGAAAAGCTCTCAAAAAATGTCACATCTCAACTCGAATTGAAAACTCGAATCCGTGAAGTGAACGGGACCAATATGTATAAAGTGGTAGAATTTCTGTAAACCTGGAAAATGATATATTAAAAGACAATATTCTTTGTCAATTCAATTTCTTGGTTCAATGGAGGATTATTGATCAATGTCAATGAATGCACATTCATGTTTTTATGCCAAAAAGAATAAGTTGCACATTCATGTTTATTTTGCCAAAAAGAATAAGGCAAATTAGTTCTAATCAAGCTATATTAACTACCCCAACCCCCCTGCAGATTCAAATTGCAGTATTTTTCTGGTATCCTGCTTCATTGAAACTGCAGAGTTAAGGAAGATATTTTTTGGTGATTGGAAAGCTTAGCTAGTCTTAGAAAAAATAATTGAGTTTGTAAATACCAGCAACTGCACAAGTCATTTAATTTACTTGTCTGCTTGAGCTCTAGTGACTGCTTTCTTAAGTTATGTGAAGTCGATTTAGGAAATAGTGCCACTGCTACATGGACGAAACGACTTTTTAATTAAACCCACTCAAAATTGTAAAAGGTGATCGACATAGAAAAAAACATGGATGTATAGCAAATTCATATTTCTTGCAAAAAAAAAAAAAAAAAAAAAAGAGAGAAAAAAGAGAAAGCAATAGAAGAAATATCTATTTTCCCTTTTTTTTTTCACTTTTTTCATTGATGAAAAATCATTGAGGGGCAATCAAAGGGAAGGATCTTGGTTTGATTTTTACGGCTCTTCCATGAGCGGAATCTTTTGAAAGGCCTCTTCCTTTTTGACTTATTTGATAGAGAGGATGGGGAAGCATGACTTCTGTTTTTCATGCTGCCTATTTTCTTTTAGTACGTCTTATCATATTGATCTGCTCGTTCTTGACTTGTCTGGTGGATTTTTGCAGAGGGGATGATAGCAGGAGGTACCGCTGGTGTTGTCGTTGAAACAGCTTTATACCCCATTGATACTATAAAAACACGGCTGCAGGCAGGTTAAATATGAATTTTATTGTAACCAAGTTTCAAAAGTAGGCTCAGTTTGTATGTGGTAACTGACCTCCTAACGTCAAATTCTGTGTTTTTTTGTCTGCACATCTTCTTTTTGACTTTATCCGCGTCTTTTTTGCAAGACAACTTGTATCCCCCTTCCTCCTTTGTCATGTCATTTTGTTTGTAAAGAATTATACACTATTCACTTCCCATTCCATTTTTTTAAGATTAGAACTGAATACTTCACCGTCTAGTCTTCTCATAACTACCGTTCTCGATCCCCTTCTTCCATGGCCCTGCAAGCTTTTTGTTCTTTCCTAATTTTCCTCATCTGCATGTGAACTATTCTCATAGGAATCCCAAAGTGGCATATCCAGTACTTTAGCTTTTCAATTTTTTTAAAAAAACTATTCTCTGTCTCCACAGATTTCTGATACGAATGACAATGATTTATGTAATTATATGTGTTACAGGCTGCTCATGGTGGAGGGAAAATAGTTTTGAAGGGCCTTTATTCTGGATTGGCCGGTAACCTTGCTGGTGTCCTACCGTAAGTACCTCCTTTGAATTTATGCACTTAGACACGACGCCTAAACATTGTATGTGTTTTTGTCCATTCTATCCCAGTTGTTTGATAACGATTACTGATATGTATTTTTGTATTCCTTTTCTCTTTGTAAAAAATTTGTTTTGTATATAAGAAGATTTAATTTCCATATACAGGGCCTCTGCAGTTTTTGTAGGCGTATATGAACCTACAAAGCAGAAACTATTGAGAATGTTTCCTGAAAATCTTACTGCTGTAGCTCACTTGGTAAGAGAATTATGCTCATTCCTTGACTATAGCACTGTGCATTATTGATATGCTGCAGAAAAGTTTAGTGATACCTAACGAAATGATAGGTTTCTTATGTTGGAAGATAACTTCAAAATAATCTGTAGCCGTATGAGTTATTCTCAGCAAAACCTGGTGCTCTAAGAAATTTCCGCATGCATGGCAAAAAAAAAAAAAAGAGTCACAAATTGTAACTGTAGAATTGTTTCTATATTATTGAAATAATCAGAGTCACATCGGTTATATATAGTACAGGGTTGCCATAAAGTTAAACCAGTAAAATAGGAAACTACCCTATCAATCAGGAGACAAATCCTAATCATATCAAATCAGAAAATATATACAGCTAACTAATCCCTAGAAATCAGGGATTATATTTTACACTATCCTACACGGTTTTACTAGGATAACCTTATCTTTCTACACTCCCCCTCAAGCTGATGAATAGATATCTTCTATTCCAAACTTGCTGACAATATTTTGAAAAGCCGTGCTTGGGAGTCCCTTTGTAAGTACATCTGCTAGTTGGTCTTTGGTTGAGATGAACGGAGTACAAATTAGACCACTATCGAGTTTCTCCTTTATAAAGTGTCTGTCCACCTCAATGTGCTTCGTTCGATCATGTTGCACTGGATTGTGGGCAATACTTATAGCTAACTTATTATCATAGTATAGTCTCATCGGACCTTCCCATTCAACTCGTACATCATCTAGAATTATTTTAAGCCATAGTAACTCACATATCCCAAGTGCCATTGACCTGAATTCCGATTCTGCACTCGATCTTGCCACCACACTCTGTTTCTTACTCCTCCAAGTCACAAGATTACCCTCTAGGAAGGTGCAATATCCTGATGTTGATTTTCTGTCAACTAGAGAGCCTATATAATCCGCGTCAGTGTAAGCTTCTAGTGTCATACTTCGTCCTTTCTTGAATAAAATCCCTCTTCCAGGAGTGCCTTTCAAGTACTGTAGAATTCTATACACAGCATTGAGGTGCATCTCCTTCGGATTGTGCATAAATTGACTAACAACACTCACTGCAAAAGCAATATCTGGTCTTGTGTGGGCCAAGTAAATCAGTCTTCCTACAAGCCTTTGATAGGAATTTTTGTCCACTGCCGTGTCCTCTGGAGCATCACATAACCTGTGGTTGAACTCGATCGGTGTATCAACTGGTTTACGTCCCAGCTTCCTTTAACAAGTCCAACACATATTTTTGCTACGATATGAAGATTCCCTTCTTTGAGTGTGTCACTTCAATACCTAGGAAGTATTTTAGCTTCCCAAGCTCTTTGATGTCAAATTCTCTCTCCAAGCACCTTTATAAACTTTGTATTCCTTCTTCATCATTGTCCGTGACTATACTAAGGAACGCTCTATAACTCTGGGACAAGTTCTCATTGGATAGGAACAGGTATAACGGATGTTTTGTGCAAGTTCTGGTTCCTTTTCTAAGAGAAATCGGCAGGTCATAATCATTTGGCTCAGCTATTTCATTGGTGGATTCGGTAGGATTGGCTGGTCGAGTAATGGTCTCAGTAGGAGTGGGATTTACCTCAGATGTTTGAACAATAGCTCGAACAGGTGACTGAACATGCGTAGGTTGAGAGATTGGTGCTCGCCTCCTTGAATAAATCTGTAATGGCCGAATGGATTCTTGATTTTCCTTTCCTTTTATCATTCCATTTGACTTAGGTGTACCAGGTTTGGACAGATATTGAGCAGATGCAGATTCAACATTTGAAGGCTCAACATTAGGTGTAGAAGACTTGGGTTGACCATTTGTAGGTAGTTTGATGTTGGGTGTAGAAGACTCGGGCTCAGAAGACTCGGGTTGACAAGGACGACTAAGGAGAAACAAATCTTTTTCCCTATCTTCACTTAACTTCTCCCCCTGAAGATAGGAATTAGAGAAATATGACTCTGTTTCGCCAAAAGTGACATCGGCGGACAGGAGGAATTTTCTTGTAGGCTGATGGAAACATTTGTACCCCTTTTGTGTGGAGGAATAACCAATAAAAATACACTTGATAGCACGTGGATCGAGTTTTCCTCTGTTTTGGGAATGAACATGAACAAATGAGACACTTCCAAATATTATAGGAGTGAGATTGTTTGAAGCGCTGAAATTCGGGAAAAATTTAGTGAGAGATTCCATAGGACTTTTGAAATCAAGAACTTTTGTAGGCAGTCGATTGATAAGATGGGCAGCAGTTAAAACGGCTTCTCCCCAATATTGTTTTGGGACATTTTTATGGAATAAAGATGCTCTAGTGATAGCAAGAAGATGACCGTTCTTTCATTCGGCCACCTTGTTTTGTTGGGGTGTGCTAACACAAGAGGATTCATGGATGATTCCCTGTTTTTGAAAGAAAGTGGAGAGAAACTGATTAAAAAAGTCATTTGCATTATCGGATCAAAAACTTGTTGCCTAAATTTGTGAATCTAGAATCTCGCAAGTGTACGAATCAACAAGTAGTAAAATGATGAATGATCAAGTATTGTCCCACAAGGATTGAAGGTTTTTGAAATCAAATTGCTAAATTAATTCTATTCAAGTTTTTGGAAGAAAAATAAAGTTGATTTTAAGATGTTAAAAACTAAGAATAAACTGGATATAAGAAAATAAACAAACAAAGATAATTCTAATTAACAACAAAATGTGCAAATAAATTGGCCAATGTCACTGTTCGTGGCTCACAATTGCTAAACCGTCTCTTATCAAGCTGCGCGTTGCTGCAGCAACGGACGGCAATGAAAACTTCCTTGTTAACCATATTTATTAAAGCAGGGATTTTCCAATCTGTCTACCGATCTTAAAACTAAATCCCACAAATCCCTTAGCAAATTTAGACTCTAAAATCAGAGAATGAAGCTCTAAATCAGATGGTTATGCAAGACACAATATATTCCTATATCATGTAAATCAAAAATCTAAAAACAAGATCTAAGAACTTGCACTATTCAAGCTATGTCCACTTAACGAAATCTTTTCAGATTTAATCAAAGCTATGCTCCGCTCTTATGATTTCCCAATCACAATAAGTCACAAAATTAAGCTCACTTGAATAAACAAGAAAATAATACTCAGATCCATTCAACATCAACTAACATATCAATATTCAACAACTCAACAATCTCAGCCAACAAATCATAATCTCATAAAGTTATTCATGGATTCAAATTCAGATCTAAAGAGAAAACATAAAATGTTCATCAACAAGGTTAAACAGAGTTACTGAGGTTAAGAAAGAACTAAGGTAACAAGAAGAGAATTAGAATCCCCCTTTTCCAAGGCTTCTTCTAAGCACTTCCTGCATCAACAATGGATCTTCCTTCATGTTCAATACTCCGTGACGTTTCCTTCCTCTTCTTTCCAGTACTGGTGCTGGTACTTGATCAGAAAATGGAGATGGGTTCCTTTTCCAAGTATAGCCGCCTCTTCGTTGCAAAATATGATCAAGGACACCTCCTCTCTTCTCAGCTGCAGGTACTTATTGTACCCTAATTCCACGTGGCAGCATCTGGGAAGGCCTCCAATTAGTGCTCAATCATCACCCTTCACGGACATAAGACAGCCCATTCACCAGCTAAATCCCAGCTGTCAGCAAAGCACAAGTCTAGCCCAGCTCGTGTTGCTGCAGCAACGCAGAGCAATGCTGATCAGGTTTTTTCTACACTCCAACATACGAGATGTTGCTTAAACCTCCCAAACGACCACCTTTCTTTAAGCTGAGATTATCCACAAATTGCACCCAAATTAGTTATTTTTAACGCCAATCATGAGAGAGAATTTATTAAACACAATTAACTAAAAACTACTAACAAGACAAAAAATAGAAGAGAATACTAATAATAATTACCCTCTAGGTAATAATTTAAGTCTAGGAAATGCTCAATTAACTCTATTTTCATAGAGTTATCAGCTCCCATAAAGTTAAACTAGTAAAATAGGAAACTACCCTATCAATCAGGAGACAAATCCTAATCATATCAAATCAGAAAATATATACAGCTAACTAATCCATAGAAATCAGGGATTATATTTTACACAATCCTACACGGTTTTACTAGGATAACCGTATCTTTCCACAGAGTGTAATTTTATATTGTGTTTACTCACAATTATTCCCTTTTTTTTATATCACCCAACTATCAAATAATGTTTGGGAACAAATTGGACAATGATGATAAACTTTGCGAATTGAAGGCATCTACCTTAGTGCTTTAATGAAAATAAAACAAATGTGTTTCTTAAGAAAGGGGGAGGCAGGGTTGGGGGAACAAAAGAACAACAAAATTATGTGTACGGTAGGGTGAAAGAAAAGAGCTTGACATGCACTCTATGGAGCTGAACATAGTATATGAGAGAGACCGAGAGGATAAAGTACACTAAACAATTATATGCGTTGTAATTAAAGAGTGCGTGATAGTTCATTGAGTGCCCTTCGTCAAAAGTGAATGGGGCTAACTGATCTGCCCATAGTATAGGGGTATAATCTTCAGAGAGAGAGAGAGAGAGGTATTTGAACAATATATTTATAAGATTATCTAGCTACCGTCAGAGTAGCTAGATAATCCAGAAGCTTTGCAACCGTTCCTTGGTAATACTCTTAAGAGAGGCTATATAATATCTATCATATAAATTGGCTATTTGATTATGTATTAATATTAGATTTCAGATTAAGAACCTTATGTCTGTAATGAAATATGCTAAATGTGGTGATGTAAATGAGTGATGCAAGATGGACACTCTTTTCTGTTCTCCCGTAATGTAAGATCTATGTTGACAGGTTGACACATTACTGTGGGTATTAGATGAACTGAAAAATCTAAGATTCTATACGAATTATTATATTTGCATAAGGAACACATTCCAGAAAAACTTAACAGATTTACCACTAACCCCGGTTTTGAGTCGTGACAAATTAAAGGGTATCAGAGCATAGGTTTCAAAAATCAAAATTGTGCCACCCGTTAAACTAGATTAATTTGCTTATGAAATATCATACATGCTCATTTCGCTAACCCTTTTAGCATGTTCAATACAGATTGTTAGAATGCTTCCTAGAAGGGCAAGAAGGAGGAATCTTCCACCTGAAGATAATGCTAATGATGCCCCTCCCCCTCCACCAGCCGAAAATGTACCGAACCCATTGATGGTATGTTTGAGGCATTTAGAGGAATGCCTAAGTTCAGTGATATTACTCCAGAAGCTAGGAGGGTTGTTGGCTTTCGGCCCGCAAGCGGCTGACAGTTGGTTGAATGAAATGAAGAGGAAATTTCGAACTAATGAGGTTCCTATCGAATTTCGAGTCACTTTTGCTAGTAACTACCTTTATGGTGCAGCTGAGCATCAGTGGACAGTCATTGAACAAACCCATGATGTAGAGAACATGACATTGGAGGAATTTGAAAATCTTTTTCGACAGAATTATGTAAATGAGCAACATAGGGTTGAGATGATGAGACAACTCACTTAATTGAGTCAGGGGAGCATGACAATAGATGAATATTATTGACTATTTGCTGGACTAGCGCAATATGTTTATGAGCCTGCAACTGATTCTATCCTTATAATTGTCCAATTCAAGAACGGTTTGAGACCTGACATCAAAGAGAACGTTGCAACAGTTCGAAACAGTTCTTTAGTGGATGTAGTGGCTGCTCCTTAAAGTGCGGAGACTGTTGTTATGCCGAATCAAACTAGGAGGAACAGACAAAAGGGTGGGGGAAATGATAGAAAGATGACGAGAAGGAACCAAAATCAATGGCAAACATGTCATGTTCCTTCTCGTCATCTTTCTATCATTTCCCCCACCCCTTTGTCTGTTCCTCCAAGCTTGATTCTCCATAACAATTGTCTCCGCACTCTGAGCAACAGCCACTACATCCACTAAAGAAATGTTCCGAACCGTTGCAACGTTCTCTTTGATGTCAGGTCTCAAGCCGTTCTTGAATTGGACAATTCTAAGGATAGGATCAGCTGCAGAGGCTCATAAGCATACTGCGCTAGTCCAACAAATTGTCAGTAATATTCATATGCTATAATGCTCCCCTGACTCAATTAAGTGAGTTGTCTCATCATCTCAACCCTGTTGCGCATTTACATATTTCTGTCGAAAAAGATTTTCAAATTCCTCCAATGTCATGTTCTCTACATCATGGGTTTGTTCAGTGACTGTCCACCAATGCTCAGCTGCACCATAAAGATAGTTACTAGTAAAAGTGGCTCAAAATTCCATAGGAACCCCATTAGTTTGAAATTTCCTCTTCATCTCATTCAACCAACTGTCAACCGAAAGCTAGTAGCCCTCCTAGCTTCTGGAGTAATATCACCGAACCCAGGCATTCCTCTAAATGCCTCAAACATAGCCATCAATGGGTTTGGTACATTTTTGGGTGGTGGAGGGGGAGGGGCATCATTAGCATCATCGTCAGGTGGAGGATTCCTCCTTCTTGCCCTTCCAGGAGGCATTCTAACAATCTGTATTGAACATGCTAAAAGGGTTAGCGAAATGAACATGTATGATATTTCATAAGCAAATTAATCTAGTTTAACAGGTGGCACAATTTCGAGTTTTGAAACCTATGCCCTTTACCATGTGTCCCAAAACCGATGTCAGTAGTAAATCTGTTAAGTTTTTCTGGAATGTGGTTCCTTATGCAAATATAATAATTCGAAACAGAATCTTAGATTTTTCAATTCATCTTATACCATGTGTCCACTTGTCAACATAAATCTTACATTACGGGAAAATAGAAAAGAGTGTCCATCTTGCATCACTCATTTACATCACCACATTTAGCATATTTCATTACAGATATAAGGGGTTGTTCTTTTACAACAAAACTCAGAAAAAGTTTAAACTCAAGTTACAACTTTATTCAAGTTCACGTTCTTGTAAGTTTCAACTTTATTCAAGTTACAACTTTAAACTCAAGTTATAACTAAAATTCAACTCAAAAACTACACTCCAAAAGAACAACCCCTAAGGTTCTCAATCTGAAATCTAATATTAATACATAATCAGATAGCCAATTTATATGATAGATATTCTATGGCCTTTCTTAAGAGTAGGAACGGTTGCAAAGCTTTTGGATTATCTAGCTACTCTAACGGTCTAGCTCGCACTGAACACCACCTAAAAGGGAAGAGGGGTGAGCAGAAGCCCAGTAGGAAACCGACTACTCAGTTTAAAACCAACAAAATAGAAATAATTTAAAGAGGCAATTAATTAAGAAAATATTCTTGTGCATTTGCTTACAGGGAAAATTCATTAAAAAAAAATAGGCAAGACAATAAAAATAATAGAAAATGCATCAAAACCAAATCCCTAAATTATTCAGTTAAATTATCAAATAACACCTGCACTGATACATGTTAGTACACTCCTACTTGTTAGTAATGGAGGAGAAACAAAAAGAAGAGGGAGTACGTTGTGCCCCAAATGAGCACCCTGTGAAAGAGTCCAAGTACCAATTTTTGGTACCCGTTAAGTAGTCCTTGAGGTGTAAGGTCTAGGTTGTAATCTTGAACGAAAAGCTTACTTGATTGTTAGTATAATGCAGACTGCAGGTGCTGTAGGTGGCTTAGCTGCTTCTCTTATTCGTGTTCCAACAGAGGTATCTAATCTTGTTTTGCATTTCCATGTTGTAGGAAAGAAACTAAGAAATTGTTTTCTTGACCAACTCTCCCTTCGACATAACTCAGGTCGTTAAGCAAAGGATGCAAACTGGGCAATTTTCTTCAGCCCCTGATGCTGTCCGCCTCATTGCTTCAAGGGAGGGTTTTAAAGGACTCTATGCAGTACGTCGTTCCCTTCCCCAACCTTTATGACAGTCCAAGTTCCCTTGTTTAGACAGAATTAACGATCTTTGTACCTCTTCTTTTTTAATTGTTATTTTCCTACACGCGCGCGCACACACATATGTATGTATATATGCATAGGTGGGAAATTTCAAGTTTATGCTGTTTGCACACTTTCGTTGCGTTTTGAAACTCATGTTATGTTTGTAAATGTTCCTACCTTTCTGGGATTGTAGGGATATGGATCCTTTTTACTGAGAGATTTGCCATTTGATGCAATTCAATTTTGCATATACGAGCAGCTTCGGCTTCGTTATAAAGTGGCGGTAAGCTCCTCATCATGCATCATATGATGCTTATAGGTGTTTAGTGGTGTATGATGGACATCTTGGTGAAGCTTATATCTTTGACAGCATTTTCCATTCTTTCCAACGTGCTATGTCAATACAAAAAAACTAACGACCAATAGGTTTTGTAGTATAAATTGTTTGAATATTTAAAAATTTCTTTGTACGGAAACGTAAAAGATGTATGCCAGTGTAGTATTGAAGACACCCATACTTATTTAAATAATGATATTGGAGTACTGAACCAAAAAAAACATTCTTATGTGATTGACTGGCATAAAACCCTCCAGCTGTAACTTATTACTGTTTCTATACGCGTTTAATTTGTATCTGCATATTTTGTTGCTCCGTATTTCACTATCAATGAATTCGACCTGTTTTAACTATTGCCAGGCAAAGAGAGACCTGAATGATCCTGAGAATGCTATAATTGGTGCTTTTGCTGGTAAGATGACTTTAAACAATCGACAGAAGAAGCTAGCTTTAGTTACTTGCTGCATCTGTGTCTTTTCTATTTTGATGTTCCTTAGTTTTCGCAGTATTGTGTTTTTATAACGATACTGTGAGTCTGGTTATGACAGAGTAAAGAGATGGGAGTACACAGAAAAAGTTGAACATGAATTACGTAAATCATTCTCTACAGTCTTTTTTGGGGGGGGCTGCTAATGCGTATATAACCGTTTATCTCATTCTTATTGTTTTAGTGTTTCTATGAGAGTTTTCACCTGTTGGATATCGAACTTTCACAGGTGCACTAACTGGAGCTATAACCACTCCCCTTGATGTGATTAAAACTAGGCTGATGGTTCAGGTAAGCCAATCTGTTTCCTGCCATTTTCCCCTAGCAACTCGGAAGTTTTTATTTATTTCTAGATATACAACTAACTAGACATAACTTTTTCTGCATGCAAACAAGTAACATTTGTCAGGTATCAAGTCATGATATGGTTGTTTTACTGAAAAAAAAAAAGTCACTATATGGTTGTTTGTTCATTTTAAGGGATCTGCGAACCAGTACAAAGGAATCTTTGATTGTGTTCAAACTATCGTGAGGGAAGAAGGACCACCTGCTCTTTTGAAGGTATACGCGAGCTCCCTTGCTTTCCTTTTCTAAATTTTAAATTATGCGAGGCCCATAGTCGATAAATGGTTTCGATATGCCAAAAATAGCGTGTTAGTATCAAAGTAGGTGTTTTGCAAACCATATTGTTGTGTCATGATATGTAAAAGTGCATAGAGATTCACGTGACCGTAAAATCTGAAAAGGATAAGTAATTTATGTTGGATCCTTAAGAGATCTTGCAAATGTCACGGACGCGAACAAAACCACGGCGCTAAGCTTGAGATGTTATACCTTCTTGTGTTAACAATTTTCTGCAGGGAATTGGGCCAAGAGTGCTGTGGATTGGCATTGGCGGTTCGATCTTCTTCGGCGTTCTCGAGAGCACCAAGCGGTTACTTGCTCAGAGACGGCCTATTCCTCAACAAGACTCGAAGAAGGATTAACATAGAGATTAACGAAAGAGGCTTACATTTAGAAACTAGGTATTTCTTTCCATTTGTTTCCTTCATTAGTTGTCCAAAAATTTTGGGAACATAGATGATTTCTAGCTATGCTTCACAGTGCTCGCCCTTGTTTGCGTTAATGCTATTAGCTTTGCCTGCAAAAGGAACTTCATAATGACTGAAAAGCACATTAAAAAAAAAGCATATAAAATTGCCTCATACAGATTCGACGGTTCAAAATAAAATCTTAGTAGTAGTGATATTTTTTTTTTTTTACGGGACTTTCTCTAGTAGGCACTAGAAAAATAAACTACCTAAAGATATTATTGATTTCTCTGGTCGGTGCCGGAAAAATAAACTATCGAAAAAAATTATATTTTCAGCTATTAGATTTGTATTAGAAATTATTATTTTGCATATGTTTTTTTTAATATGATGTGATTTTAATAAGATTTAATGGTTAGAAACTGGTCTTATCAGTAGAAAAACCCTACCAAAAGACTTTTTTCACACTACCGTAAAAATCCCACCAAAAGAAATGTTTTGAAAGTTAAAAGTGATTTGTTTCTCAAAATACTTCACAAAAGAACTATAGACGTGCTGCCAGTATTTTCTGTGGTCTATGAGCTATACGACTATTTTCAAAAGAAAAAATGCCACTATTCATTTTTTTTTTCGCAGCAGTAGAGAAAATTACAACCAGTAGTTATATTAGTTGAAGAAAAAATTATTAAATTTATTTTTAGAGTGTATAAATTTAGACTTTTACTCCTCACATTTAATTAATATAATTATTTAATTAAAAATGTTATTAATTAAAAGTAAAATTTATACTCATCCATTTTAAAGAATATTTGTCTCATTTTCCTTAGTTTAAACGAGACATGATTATCCCTTTCCAAAGGTCATCAATATTCCCTCTTCAGTTGAGTTGAAGGAAGGTTGGCCCGGCCCTGTCTGAAAGCATATCGGCCTGGACCAGCTCGAAATTTTATACGAGGAATTTGTAAAAAATAAAAATAAATAATAAATAAAAAGGAAAAGACTAATTGGGCTTGGTTGGATTGGGCCTTGGCCTAATTGGCACCTTGATCTTAGACAAACCGTCTGTGGTCAGTGATTCACTAGAAAAAAAAAAAAAATATATATATAGATTGTATGGCGTTAAGTTTGTGGTGGTAGGATTGAAACCGATCATTCTTGAGTAAAACTAGGTCTTTTTTTTTTATTTTAGTAGTAGATCTTGAAATTTTTTTATTTTTTTTTATTTTTTATTTTTTTACAAAAAGAAAAGGGACAAAATGATACTAATAAGGGAACTTTTCGGTTCCCGACATCATATCAGAAATTTTAATAACTTCTATATTTTATGTCGAAATTTCTGAACTTCAAACATTGAAATTATATAAGTTATGACAGACTTGTTAATTCCTAAAAAAAAAATATGATAACTTCTATATTTTATGTTGAAATTTCTAAATTTTAAATACCGTGAAAGACACCATAAAAGACTACTAATAATCTTGAAAATTGGCATGTATATAGCTATATATATATATATATATATCAATCAATCATTCCAAGCCTTATATGAGTCCTAGGTTTGGGTCCAGTACTTAATTATATAGCCACGGAGGTTCACTTGATAAGATAGCTCATAATTTGAAGGTTTTTTTTTTTTTTTTTTTTTTTTTTTTTGTGGTTGGGGTGGGGGTATGTTTCAAAGTTGATATTGGCATGTATGAACAAGTGGTACATATTTATTGTCACATATAGCTGAAAATACCAAGAAGATTGACAAATTATTACATGAAGATTACCTTTATCACCATAAGTTTGCTGCTCAAGTAAGCAATTTTCATGCTCTTTGCATAAATTTCTGTCATTAACTCTAGCCAATGTCGGATATCCCATCAGGGAATGAATCTAAGAACACTTTAATTATTCTTTTTTGTTCGTTTAAATTGGGAGTGAGGGATTTGAATATCAGTCCTTATTATTAGAGACAGGTGTTAAAATCTCCACTATAGTGTAATTTGAAAGTTTAATATAATTGATGTCCCCTTAAAAAAGTTTGTAGCTTCCTCCACGTGTCACACTATTTTAACGATGCCTTTCCCTTAATTTGATATTTGATATTTTACAAAAAAAAAAAAAAAAGCTTTTAGACTTGTTCACTTTATCAATTTAAGTTTTGTTACAGTTAAAAGCACTCATAAAAAGTCATATTTAATTTTTTTATTTACAGTAAAAAATTCTCACATAAAATTACATCTCAATTAAAATTTGTAAACTGAATGAGCCCTTAGAGTACTCTTTGACATTTATCCTTTAAAAGGTACTCTCTTAAGACTGTTTAGTTCGTTGATTCGAATTTTCAATTTGAATTGAGATGTGATTTTATATGAAAACTTTTTACTGTAATAAAAAATTAAATATAATTATATTTAAGAGTTTTTTATTATAATAAAACTTAAATTTTAAATTCAAATCGATGAAAATTCTAGACTTAGGAGACGTTTAGTTTATAGATTAAAATCATAAGATTAGAACTATTTTCAATTTATGTGTATTTTTTATAAAAAAAATACTGTAATAAATTATAAACTATAATTCAAATTAAAAAATGAATTCCTCAACTAAACAACCACTTAATTGACATGTCAAACATTTTCGGATTGATAGCAATTGGAAAAGAATTCGTGAAGCAAAATTCTTTTTTTATCCCTTCTGAAAAAGGCATAAACAGAAAAAAGTTTATGTTTTGACATGTCAACCAAGCATGGAATAGTGTTGAGAGTCCGTACAACATTAAGAAAATTTGACCAGTTGGAGCCATATATTATTATTCCCTGCAATGTACTCTGCCAAACCTGCATCTGGGGCCTCATGAAAAAAAAAAAAAAAAAAAAAAAAGGAAGGGAACGTAAATAGTGAAGGGCATTTCTTTTGATAGACACTCCTACGAATAAACTATGGATAACACTCGTTTTTGCGATTAAAGATTCGTTTAGTTCGTTAGTTTAAATTAAAATGTAATTTTATATGAGAATTTTTTATTATAATAAAAAAATTAAATGTGATTATTTTTAAAAACTTTTTATTATAATAAAATTTAAATTTTGATCTCAAATCAGTGAAATGTGTATAAGAAACTGTTTGTTTTGTTCATTTTTTCTATACTAATGTGATTTTAATTATATTAACTGTTGGAGAGACTTTATTTTCAGTGAGAATGTCTGATACATTAATAACTAATTCTTTTCCTTCCAAATATTTTAGAAATTACGACACACAGGATTTACAAAGTAAACCTCGAGTATGACAAGACTTTTATGCCTAGAAATATAATTATCCACGTGTACGTATATATACTGATGGTATACGAATAATTTCACACACACTATATATATATAATATTTGAATTCCATCTAATTCGCCGTAAGAACAGGAAAGAGAAAATAATAAGAAAGAAAAGGGAGAATTCTTATAATTAAGGCACTTTTGGGGTAAATAATGCTTATAATTGTTCACAAGATGCTCTAATTGCATGTATGTATATTAATTAAGAAAGAGGAAAAAAAAAAAAAAAAGGGCTTACAATTACGGTGGACGTGTAAAATGAAGAGAAACTAAAAAAAGACAGTTGAGAGTACAAACGTAGTACTTACTATACATCTATCATCTCAAGGGGAACAGAGTGGAATATTTAGGATATTGCCCGACAAGAAAATAGTGCCGTAAGGAATTTACCATTGAATTAATTGCACGCCCTCGTCCTAGAAACTACTTTTGGCCCGTTTGGTAAACGGATGATTTTGATTTTTATGATTTGAAATGAAAAGCTAGTTCAAAACATGTGATCGTTTAGTTCATAAATTTAAAATTATTTTTTATTTATGTGTATTTTTTATAAAAAAAAATATGTAACGAACCATGAATTATGATTCGAACAAGGGTACAAATCTCCCAACCAAACAACCCAAGACTTTGTTTGGTATTATAGTTTAAATTAAGGTGATTTTAGTTTTAATTTTAAAACCAGAATCACAATTCATGATTTTATGTATAAATCAAATCTTGGTTCTAAAAGAACCACAAAAAAATCAAAGGAGAGGTGGTTTTAGATACAGAGGTGATTATGGTTTAAAAAATCATATCACGGTTCAAATTTTGAACCAAAACCATCCAAACTAAACACTGATTTTGTTGAGTCAAATCAGAACCACTTTTTACTTTTTATAAACAAACACTGGTTTAAACGAGAATTAAAATTTCAATTCTAAAACCCTCATACCAAACGTCTCCTAAGAATCATATCTGAATTTATACTAATAAATATGTTGAGATCGAATATATAATGCTATTTTTGTACACTTAAGAAATTACATATATTATTTTTCAACAAGACTCTACTTGTTCATGTATGAAATTAAAAAAAAAAATAATAATCCGACAATTTCTTGAACTGGTTTTAGTTTGCTTAATTTTTGTCTATTTCGCAGTTTTACTTCCAATTGGAAAGCTAATTATTAAGGCCATCAATCTTAAGATGAAAAACTTTCTATATCTCTAGAAGCAGCTCCAGTACTGCCTTATATTAGGCAATAATTAAAGAAGCAAAAAAAAGAAAAAAAAAAGAAAAGAACATGCGAAACAACAATGATGAATCTGTGTGAAATATTCCACGTATATATTCAGCATTTCCAAACATTGATTCAATAACACAAGGTAAACGCTGTATAAATATCAAAGTGCCCATTACTTTTCTTTATATTTATTTTGTCAATTCCTGCTTTTTTATAATATATTATTAAGTACTTAATTACATTATCTAGCCAACTAGGTAAAAAACTATATTATCCTAATATCATAAATTTGCCTCACCATAAAGTTTGTAACATTGAAAAGTAATTATTTAATAACCAAAATTGATGACAAAGAATGATAAGGATCTTTGGTTAGAGTATCCAAAGGGGTTGATCAAGAAAAAGAGAAAATCATTTTGGGTTTGGCTACTTTGGTCACAAAATAATATGCTCTTTGTGTGTATGTGTGTGTCAATGTCAAACCTTATAATAACAAGTATTATTACCTTGTTGGAAAATTTAAACATAAGTAACTTATAATGGCAAACATTGGTAATAATGACAAAGACTTTCATGTCATAATCCCTTTCTCTAGTGTTAGGCCCCAAATCTCATAACCCAAATTATACAAATTTCCCAAAAACTCCAAACAGGGAAGAAAGTGATCATAGATTTTCTCATGTGTCCCCAATCATTTGTTAGTGCCATTTAGGAGCCCAACCTAAGTAATAAAAAAATAAAAAAATAAAAAAATAAAAAATAAAAAAAAGATTTTTAATTGTTTGGTTATTATTTTGCACATGTGAGAGCCAATGTTAGAAAAAAGAAAGACCCAAAAAGTGCATTGTTTATTAAGTTGCTATGATTTCAACGGACCCCAATAACTATTGACACAAGTTGAACCAATCAAAATTGAGATTAACGGAATCCCATGATTAAAACACAATTGCTATCACATTAAACTAAGCATGCACACTAATACTTGATGCTTAATTTGTTGTTTCCGTCCTACATGAGGTAACTTTGATTTTTGAATTGACTGGAGAATATTAATTGTGTGTTGTTTGCAAACTTTCGTCTTTTTTTTGTTTTTTTTTTTTTGAGATTTTACGGTAAAGTCAGTTGTTTTGCCCTGTTGGTAGAGCAAGTTTTTTAGCCATTTAAATAAATTATAATATTTAATCTATGAATTAGAGCATTTTTTGTACCGTACTAGTGGTGATATACTCGTAAATTATGACAATTACATTTTAATTGCTTTGCTAATAAAACTTGCTCTACCGATGAGCAACAAAACAACGCGCCTTATTACTATCAATTATTCTGTTTACTTTATAGAGTAATGAAGAGTTTTTTTAATAGGGTATGAAATGCTTTAATAATAAGATATGAATTTTAACCGTCAAATTGCACTAAATTGCTATATTTTATTTTATCTCATATGATAATACGTTTACGAATAAACAGTACATCTCATTTGTTTTTAATTTTTATGGTTAAAAATTATATACTTGCGTGCACAATACACCTAAATTTGTTGTCAACCACGCGAAACACACGCCCATTTTTTTTTTTTTTTACTCATAATTAAATTTGGATTTGTGTACACCGTCAATAATACATGGTTCTTTTTATTTCTCTCTCTTTGTGTGTATAAAGTTCTATCCTAAATAGTAAAAGAAATTTTACGACAAAACTAGAGAGAATTTCCATCATTATCCTACACCAATTATCAAGCTCTAGCCCCTTCCATTCCGGAAAGGATAGAAAAGGACAAAGACACTTAAATAATGCATATTATCTTCTCTTTTTTTTTCTTTTTTTTTTTCAGGAAATTTTGCATTTTAAGTACTTTAAAGAAAAACAAAGTATATAACTAAACTACCACTTATACACAATGTGCCCACACGTATAATGTATATATTAATCTTTGCAGCATATCTATGTGACATTTCATGTGAATACTACTATCATCTTTTTATTACTTCTAAGTTCTAATTTATCTGCTAAATTATAGTTCTTGTAAACTTGTATCGATGAAATAAAATAATGTGTGTATATATATATAAGATATATACCCTTAATTAATAGAAGATCGTATCTAGCAAATTTAGATTTGACTCTGATGTTTTTAATCTTTTTATGTCTTTATAATAATATTAGGTTACGATGTAATTTGATATTATCAAGGTATTGAAAATTAGTACGAAGATTCAAATTAAGAGTCCGTTTAGTTGGAAGATTCGTTCTCTGATTCGAATCATGGTTCATAGTTCGCTACAGTATTTTCTCTCATAAAAAACACACGTAAATTGAAAATAGTTCTAATTTATGAACCAAACGGGCTCAATTGACTTTAATGTGTGTGTGTGTATAGCCAAGGCTATAGGGGAGAATTTTTTGGCAAGGCTATACTTGTAGCCTTTATAAGGATATATATTTACTCTTGAAAAGCTTACTGACAATTCTAATTGAATTTCAATATTAGTTTAATCAGAGACTAAAACATGACTTTTGATGTAGTTGAACCAATTAAAGAGTTAATCTTATCCTTTTTAGGCTTGCAAAAGGACCCAATATACCAATCAACAGAATACATTTTCCAACCGCTAAACCAAACATAAATTACAATCTTTAGGTCAAATCAGAATTATGTATCATTTGACAGTTAAAAATTATATATTACCGATACGTATTTTTTTTTTATGTAAAATTTAAAACGCGGAACTCAGAAAGTTAACTCAACACGGTTTGAATAGCTGTGTCTATTAGTTGAAAAAAAGGAATTATAGAAAAGTCTTTATTTCCAGACACGTTTAGTTCGCTGATTCGAGTTAATATGTGATTTTATGTGAGAGCTTTTTACTGTAGTAAAAAAGTTAGGTGTGACTGTTTTTTAGAGCTTTTTACTGTAGTAAAACTCGAATCGGTGAAATGAACGGGGCCCAAATCTAAACTGTGCTATACTTATTTTTTAAAATCTGATATGATTTTGACCGGATCTAACGATTAAAAACTGTCCTTATCAGTGAGGATTAGTGGGCCCTGAAAGTCTCTTTTTTATGACTAATAAAAAGGGTTCTCCAACTAATTATGCGTGTCAACTGTTTTAGGAGCAAAAACTCCCAAGTCCAGGGGGGGAAATCAGAATGTAAAAACTCATGCGCTGCCAATTAGGTGCAGACCAACAATATCCTCCTCCTGTTATGGCACACGCATTATATATATGCCAAGCCCCTGACCAAAGCTCACTGGCATTCCCTAATTTTTCCTCCAAAAGAAATTGAAGCTTCCCCACCACCTTCTCATTGAAGAGTCATTTTCATGCCACAATATATTTTGCTGATCTATCAATAGTATGCACTTTTGGGCAAGGGGAATCATGTAGAAACAAATGACATCTATATATATATATATATATATATATATAGCTCCTTGAACATAGGAATAAATGGGGATTGGTGTGTGTATATATATATATATATATAGCTTTTGTTTACGGTTTTTTTGGTTGAACGGTTTCTCTAATATATAACATGCACGTAAAAATAAAAATGTAATATATATTGATAATTATTGAAAGTAACATTCATGTTGGACATATGCAACGCTAAAAAAAATTTAATCATTCAAAAACTTTATCACACCTCTCTACTTAATTACAGTCACGTAATTATATAAATATTGTATCGTGTCTACGTGGATTTCACTTTGGCTGCAGGTAATTCTAACGTTCACAAATGGTTTTCTTGTTTGTTTTGATTTTGGACTTGTTAAGTAATTTTTCAATAATATGCACATACATAAGTTTGTCAACGTGAGTATAAATATATAAATATATTTACACATAAATATCAATTCCTTAATACGATGAAAATATGGTTTTTTTTTTTTGAATTTTCTTGAGCATGCTCCTCTAATATTATATTTTACCAATTCTTCCTAAAACTTCATATCAAATTTTGATGCATGCTACAGTCATATCAAATTTAACATCAAATATAATATGCGTCATATTTTATATTACATATAGTATTATATTGGAGAATACTTTTTAGGAGTTTCTTCCATAGGACAAGAAAAATAGGACTATCGATAGTTTCATTTTTTTCAGCCGTCAAATATGTATTAAAAACGGTATGATTTACATATTTTTTTAATCTAATATTATTTTAATCAGATTCAACAGTCAGAATACTAGTCCTACCGGTAGAACGGTCTACCAGAAATAGTCCCAATTTTTTATCCAAATGAAAAATCTTGGTACTATATGGCATAAAAAGTTTGCATTTTATTAAAGATGTTTATTTGATATTGTAATAGTATCATATGATAAATTAAAAAAAAAAAAAAAAAAAAAAAAAAAAAAAAAAAAAGAGCTAGTAATTTGCTGAAAGAGGTGCAGGGCTGGGCGTGGAGAGAAGAAGTGCAGTTTCTGTGTCTCGTTATAAAAAAAGCTGCAAATGTCTCGATACGGCCCTTTCATATTTTTCTGAGTCCTAGCTGAGCTCCACATTTGCAGTTTTTCGTTGACTAGATTCTTTTATTATTCTGAGCAGTCCAAATATTTAATGTTAAAAGTAATGCCTAGTTCAAAATATCATTACCAACTATAGTACTATAATAAACATAGTCCTTAGAACTTAATATTGGTTTTGGAGTTTCTCTGCAAAAATTATAAAAAAATAAATTATTAATAATTTTTTATTTTAAACTATTAAATTTGTATTAAAAATTATATCTTCTGTATATATATATTTTTTTATTAATTTAGTGTAATTTTAATCACATCTAAAAGTTAAAAATTAACTTTTGGTCGAAAATTATCCCTATGAGTTTTGTACTTTTGTTAGGGTGTAAGTTTAAAATATTCTATTTTTTACTTTTTTTTTAAGATAGCTATCATATTTTGCTTAATATCCACTCTACAATTTTAGTAACAAACTTTGAATTGACTGAAATTAATGACTGACTAAAAATTGTTGCACATTGAGAAAATTTCATATTTCAAGTTGTTATCGAATGAAACAATGTTATCTAACAACTATGTTGCAAACGTATACATAGCTGCATTTGAAGAATCCCATTCTGGTATCTCATGCATTTAAGTTTTGTTTATTTCACAAATTTGAGTTTTTAATTTTAAATTTTTATAGTTAAAATTTTTTAAAAAATATTACATCTAATTTTTTTTATTACAGTTAAAATTTTTTAAAAAATGTTACATTTTAATTCAAATTAAAAATTTAAATATACAAAACGAACGAATCTGCTGCCCTCTCAAGGACTCACAAACCATCTCAATTAATTAAAAGTGATCAGAGAATTCATTAAAAGAGTATGAAGAAAAAAAAACTCCAGTAAGATGGGGTAATTTTGTAAAGATCATATCATATTTTAGTACAGAACTCGATAAAGATCTAGCGCTTAAAAATATTGATACAGTTTTTCTCATATCTTGTGAGTTGTGATAGAATTTTTCGTGATGATAAAGTTGTGGGAGATTTCTATTGTTTTTACCACATCTCCCAATCCAACACACCCATAAATGAAATTTTAACGAAATGAGATAAATAGGAGGATCTGGGAAGGATAGCTTTATTTGGGGCAATTTATCATCATGTCTTGTACAAGTACAAAAGAATAATTGAAAGGGATAGAGCAGAGAGGTCATGTCAATGACAGCTTATATATACACACATATATATATATAGTGAGAGAGAGAGAGAGAGAGAGAGGAAAGGACATGGCAATTGGCATGGGATGTTTCTGCAAAAGGCAGGATCTTACATTTATATATAATTGCTTAGTGGGAAGGAGCTTGGAGGGATCTACAATAGAATAGAATCACACTGTTTTGTTTTTTTGTATTTTTTTTTGTTTTTTGTTTTATTAAATGTTTGTGTGTGTGTAAGAGAGGAAGGACATGATGGGTTTGGTGTAATCATTTCATGGAATTGGAGATGATTGATAACCTGACGCCTGGCCATTCAAATATTCCATGTTACTACTTGTGTTTTTATGTACAGCCAAAGGAAAACTGCTATTTTCACTGCCTTTTCAGTTACCCAAATTAACAATTTTACTAAAATATTTGTTTTCTTTTTCAAAATTCAAATTTCATCTGCCAAATTATTATTGTTTTCTTTTACTTTTTTTTTTTACGCATTTTTTCACTTAAAGTCCGTTTAATTGTAAGATTCGTTTTTTGATTTGAATTATAGTTTATAATTTGTTACAGTATTTTTTTCAAACAATTTTACTAAAATATTTGTTTTCTTTTTCAAAATTCAAATTTCATCTGCCAAATTATTATTGTTTTCTTTTACTTTTTTTTTTTTACGCATTTTTTCACTTAAAATCCGTTTAATTGTAAGATTCGTTTTTTGATTTGAATTATAGTTTATAATTTGTTACAGTATTTTTTTCACATAAATCAAAAATAATTCTAATTTCATGGTTCTAATTCATGAACCAAACAGATTTTTAATTGTAAATTCTTTGGGCATAGTAAAAATAAAGAATCAAGCAAAGATACAACCCGCAATACTTTTATCGTGTTGTTTATTTTTCAGAATATTGGTTAAATCGATTTAACTTTAGAAATTTCTGTTGTGATTTCACCTTATTAAAAAGTAGTTTAAATTTTGATGATTTAAATCTATTTGACTCATCTAATGCTTGAAAAATTAATTGAAATTGCCTAACCGGGAAAATGGCCGATCCTATTGTAATTATTCTACTAGCAATAGTTAATTAAGTAGGTTATTTTTTATTCATAGTCTAGTGTATTAAACAACACACATTATTTGATAAATATTTTGTACTTACAAGTTCTAATCTAAAAGATAAGCACACTAATTATTTTTAATGAAAATTTTAGTGGTGATGTATGATTCTATTCTTCTAAGGAAAGAAAATATTCAATCGGGATTTGGCTTTATTGTGAGTTTTTTTTTTTTCTAAATTTATTTCATTCAATATTCACCTCTTTTCTCCCAAACCTAAAATTTCCCAATCAAAGAAGATCTAGTATTCCTGTTTATTCCAAGTATGTATTACGTAGAGCTGGCAATTCGTGTTTGTGTGTCGTGTTCGGGCCGGCACAATTACGGTACGACACGATTATAATGAACACGAACACGATACGATTAATAAACGTGTCAGAAAACCAAATACGAAACACTAATAACACGATTAACACGACACGACACGCGAACACGATTACTAAACGTGCCGTAACGGGCCGATACGAAAAAACACGTTTATGACCCGTTTATGACCCAAATACCAAAAACAGTGGAATTTTATATTGTATTCAAAACTATATTAATTGACTACTTAATATCACTTATAGTTAAAATCATGTATAATAGCCAACACATATTAAAATATTCAAATATCAAACACACACATATATATGATACTACAAGATTATCGAGTATATATGTTTCAAAACATTCCAATTACCAAACATTCAAAGAAGTTTGAAAACATAACCAAGTATATTTAAATAAGTTTGAAAACATAACCAAACATTTGAATGTTTAAGTGCATAAAACATAAAATAAATATAGGAAAATATCTTCTTTGAACCTTAAGGTTGAATGCCCAACTACGCTCTAAAAACCAAATATATATATATATGGGCTTAATAAACGGGTTGGGCCGTGTCGGCCCGATAACGGCATGTATAACTAAACGGGTTAAGCGTGTTAAACGGACTGGCATGAATCCAGCTCATTTATTTTTGTGTTATTCGTGCCAGCCCGTTAACGACCCAATTAATAATTGTGCGGTCTAAACCCATTTATCTCGTATCATTTTATCGTGTCGTGTCTGAAATTGTCAACCCTAGTATTACGTGTCCTTGTGTTATTTTATTTCCTACATATCCTTATATTATATTTAGAGGGATTTTTCTAATAGGACAATTATATTAGTAGTGTTAGTTTTTAACTATTACATTATATTAAAATCATATCAGATTAAAAAAATATGCATAATATATAATTTTTTATATAGATCTAACAGCTTAAAATAGAGACTAGAGAAGCTCAATATGTTTAGAAAATTACAAAAAAAAAAAAAAAAATCACATCATATTTCAAATTACATTCAAATCCCTCAATTCAGTAGTTGGTCAGATTGCGAAAAGCTGTGTAATATTTCAAAAGAAAAAGAAATACGAAAAAATAGTTTACAGGATCAGTCACTCAAATTATACTTTCTTAAAAGTTTTAGAAACACTAATTGCATGTTATGTATCTAATTAATCCAAACAACCCGTTTCTTCCTCCTCATTCCCTCTTTCTTACATTGTTTGGAAAAAAAAAAAAAAAACTATGAGTAACAATAAATGAGACATAATCATCACATATATGCTAAAACTGGTACTATGTAGGCCTTCCATTTATAATGCTTTTTAATTGTTTTATTAGATTATTTAGTTATACTAGGAGGTACCATTAGAAATATTATAACACAATTGAATTTCAGCGTGTGATTTTCTTCATGGTCGGTGGGGGCTTTTATTATTCTAAGAACAACAGGAAAACAATAATTACATAATTATTCTGTAAATATTTCATGACCTTCTAATACGTTTATGTGAAACTTAGCCAAAACAAACACATACTTTAGTATGCCTAATATCATCTGACCAAATTATAAGACTAGACGAATTTCTAATTTTCTTTGTTTAATTCATGTTTTTATGCTTCCAACCTAGTTGAGATATGCAAGAGGTCCTTTTATACTAATTGAAAAAAGCGTAAAGACTATTTGTGTAAATATTTATGCAGGAGGTCCTTTATTTTTGGTATTATTCTAATTTTTACCTTTAAATTTTTCTAATTTTGGTCTATAATTTTCACAAATTCCATCAAATATTTAACAAGTACTAGTTAACATAGACTAAAATTAGAATAAGCAATATATTAAGGATCAAAAGTAAGACATAATTTTAAGAGTCCGGAATTAATTTAAATGAGATTAGAGATAAAGCACATGAAAAAAATAATGCTTTTCTACTTAAAGAAATTACAAATGCCATTTTTGTATAAAAAATATAGTTTGGTGCCAAAGCTAAGGAAAAAGTTGATACAAATGAAAGCTGAAAATGGAGTAATGGGATGCAATATGGGCATAATGAGGACCTATAATAAACAGGGACAAAAAGAAATGATGTTTGTTTGCCACCCCATGTCCTACCCTCCAACTTAAAGCCAAAAGAGCAAAAAAGCTCTTTTCCTTTTTTTTAATTTTATTATTATAGTCCCTTTCTGGTTATATTATATTATATTAAACATTAATAAACAAAAGAGATTGCTTTAGTTGAAGCAAGACATTATTCCCTGGTACGTAGCACCATGACGTCATGGTGAAGTTAGCTCCACGCAAGCGATGATCTACAGAAACCCTAATGGAACTAAAAATTCATACATTGCTCTTGTTTTATATTCCTTCTTTTTTACTTTAATTTAATGCTCATAATAATTAAGAAAATCGTCCCACTTAAACTGAGCAGTGATCCAAAATTAAACATACTTTTTCTAACAAATTAATAGATGATGGAAAAATATTTATGTAAAGCTCTTTTTTTTTCTCTAATATAATTAACTTGCATCCAATTAACCACTTATTTTAAATGTCAAGTATGTCACTGAATGTCACAATTTTTATTAATTGAGAGTGAAGATGGATTTTCGTTAATTAACCTAATCCAAACTGCCAAAAGTTTGCACAAAAAGGGAAAAAAAAAAAGAAAACGAAAAGTAGAAGAATGTAATATATATTCTGTAATAGAATTATTAAAATGTTATCACAAATGTCGTTGTCCTTCTCCATTATAAGAGCTAATTAAGACAATAAATTTTTGGTATTTAGTTCTTGTAAGTTGTAATCTTATTCAGCCAAAAAGAAAGTTGGTGGCCTTCTGGCTTGATGCATTTACTTTAATAAGTACGCGATTTCAATTTTTTGTTTTAACTGTAAATTATGAACATAAGTATATAAATTGTGATTTTAAACGCGGTTTAGATACATAGGTAAATTGAAAATATAAAATTGGGATAAAATCGGAATATGTATTTGAATTATTTGAAAACAAAGATTTGAACGGTGAAAATAAATTAAAACAAAATAACATTAAACAAATTAAAGGAAAATTAAAATAATAATAATAATTGTAAAATTTTGGTAGCAAATGGGTTTGAATCACCCAAATTTAGGGAGCTGAATTTGGAATTGGGGGATCAGATTTTAAAATTTCTTTTTCATTCCCAAACAACAATTTAAACCAGTTTTCTAAATCAAAATCGTCATTCGTGAGTTCAGATGCATGAACTAAACGCTAAATTAAAAAGTAATAAAACTATCTTACACATCTACTTTTACAGAAAATATAAGAATCTTAATTAATCTTAAGGCAAGTATAAAAAGATACCCAATTAATAGGAAATTTTTTTTATCAATTTTATATATATATATTTTTTTTCATTTTAACCCGATTTAACATTTAAAAACATGTGCTATTAATACGGACGAAAGAAAAATTTGAAATTTTCTACTTCTTCTTTTTCATATAGAATATAGAATTTATCACTAAAAATTAAATTATTAATAGATTGCTACGAGCATATATACTACACTATATACATAAGCTTACAGTTATTAAATTTCAAGGGAGGAAAATAATTGTAGACTTGTAATTTAATATAAACGTGCAAGGAGTCGTTGATATCATTACTAGTTCTTGAAATCTTTTATGTTGTCGGAATGCTTTTTGCTATTGCCGTATCAGGAGATATGATAATTTGTAAAATTTTACGTTATAACTTACAAACTCGAACGATAAAGTTACAAAAGTTACGATAAACTTGTGAATTAATATGATAACTTGTGAATTTTACATTTGAATTTACAAATTTAAACGATTCATCATATTCTTGCAAAATTCACAAATTTATTATAAGTTTAGCAACTTTATTGTTTGAGTTTTACAAGTTTTAATGTAAAATTTTACAAATTATCGTATCTCTCAGTATGTTGTCAGGAAAAAAAGCATCCCAACCCTTTTTTTTATATTATTGCGTTGCCAAAAAGATATAAACTTCTTTATTCAAAAAAAAAAAAGAGAAACATGAAATCTTATACTCTGTCACTACTTCTATACCTAATAAAAATAACCTAATTATGAAAAACTAATACATTTACATTTTTTTAGTAGTACTACTAATTACCTCTAGATCAATAGGTTTCTTCCTCTAACACCTATAGGAAAACAGTTAGGTGATATATGATTGATGAAAACATATTTCCTACTTAATGAACTTCATCATTTTATTGATCAGTTTAACAAACGGATGAAGTACAAAAAGCACATAATTATTGAATAATAACTAATAATCCAATGGCTTAAAATTTATGCAATCAATATGTATATCTCAACAAGGTCATGTTGGTCCACATAGATTTTTTTAACTGTGGGAAAACAAAACAAAAAGTTATCTAACTTTATAAAGCTTAATTGATGAGATGATAGCAGTATCATGGGGTGGGTTTGGGATTTGGGAAATGGGGTTAGATATGGGGTTGGGTAAAGTGCAAAAAAAAAAAAATAAAAATAAAAAAAAAAATTGATTAACAAAAGGGATATTAGAAAGGTGAGAAGCTTTTTTTTTTTTTTTTTTTTTTTCTGAAAAAAGTCAAATAGGACCTCTTACACAAAATCATAATGAATCTTCACCGCCGATTCAGAGAAGAAAGATTTGCATCCAAGATTTATCATCATTGCCCTCTGATATTTCTTTTTGTTGCCAAAAAGAAACCCTAGAAATATATTATCATCATATTCATCCACAAAAGAAACCCTAGAAAACGATGGATATATATGAATTGCCCTTTCCGTGTGTCTTTCTTTCATCTTTTTTTAAAAGATTTTGGTGGAGAATGATAAATTTTTCCCTTCTCTCATTTGAGAGATATATATATTTTTTTGTTCTATCTATTATTGTGCACTGATCATCTTAGTTCACTTTTATCCTTGTTGTGAGGCATCTAAGGCAACGCACACGATTGCACACATTTTCATGCTACACAACATTAGCACGAAATAGTACTCCTTACTTTTGTGTGAATGTCTTTGTAAGTGTTTTTTTTATTTTTATTTTTTTTCAACATAAACGCTAAATTTGATTAAAATCAAATTCAAATAAAACCTATACAAAAATTAATAGATTTTTATTTGGATATATATATATATATATCGATTCAAAATGAAATCTTATTGATAATTTTTTTAGATTTTTGTAACACATAAAAAATGCTATTTTAATATATCAATAAAATATGTTATTTTAGTTGTTAAAAAATTATATAGTTAAAAAATTAATTCTAACAAGCCTTGTTCATTTCACTGATTCGAGTTTTTAGTTTTAGGTTTTTACAGTAAAAAGTTTTCAAAAAATGTCACATTTAACTTTTTCTGTTACAGTAAAAAACTCTCATAAAATGTCACATCTCAGCTCGAATTAAAAACTCAAATCCGCAAAATGAACGAGGCTTAAAATAATAATTGCTACCCATAAAGTAAAATAATAATTCCTACTATAAGTTCCCTATTTTTCCATACCCTAATGCATTTTTTTTTTTTTTTTTTTTTTGTGGTTAACTGGCATATAATATACCACACAATACATATCCCCTTTGTCGTGTATTGTTGACTTGAAGTCCCATATACAGTAAAGTTCCACTAACCGGCCATGTGAGACACACGGATTTTCTGTGCTTCAGAGGTCAAATGTCCAAACATTTTGTTGCACTTATATATCACTCCAAAACCCAACTCCACCAAACTTTCTGTTTGAAATCTTAGAACTCCTCCTGTACTAGTTCTTTTCATGTGTCACACTTTTCTTCATTGTTCATGTGTCTTTATTTTTTCTATTTTTATTACTCCACAATATATAAATGCATGTTAGTGGACGCTGATCATTGTATATTTTCAACATCTCTCAACTGCCCATTGTTTCCTAATTCCCTTTTAGTTTACTAAATATTAAAAATATTGTGGGGGAATTTTTTTAATAAGATTAAAAAAAACAAACTATCGGTAATTTTTTATTTTTAATTTTTAAATTTAAATTAAAAATTATTTATTCTGTATATATTTTTAATCTAATATAATTTTAATTAAATTCAATTGTTAAGACTGAGTATACCAATAAGAAAATCCTATTAAAGAAAGTCCGAATATATTAATATCGGAGACGAAAACTAAAGCGGGCAAAAAAGAAATAATATATATATATATATATAATTTAGTGGTTGGTCATATTTATAGGTATTTGGTTACTTTCACGGCTTAGCAAAATTCTGTCTATCTTTCTTTCTGTAGAACATGACAGAGACTCTTCTACTAGCTAGGGTGCTTTTAATCTAGACTAGCTGCTTTGCAATCTTTGCCTGAAGGGATTTCTTTCTTCTATAAGATCATTCTCTTTATTCTCTTCATTCTCTTCATTCTCTCATCTTATCATAAAAAGCACCAAAACTTTCTTCCTTCAGATCTTCTGCATCCTTAATTCCTTCACTAATTAACCTCTTAGAGAGAGAGAGAGAGAGAGAGAGAGAGAGAGAGAGATTAATATGGCTTCCACGTCCCAAGCCATGATCAATAACCAGGGCTTGTTTGAGGATGATCAAGAAGCTCCAGTTACTCAAATGGGTTTCTTTTCTTTTCCTTCAAACATGGCTCATCCGCAACTTTCTCCATTGGGATGCCTCAAAAACTTCTCTATACCTTGTTCAACTAATAATAATATTAGTACTAATATTAATCTCTCTGAAACCCTAATTTCATCTCTCAGTACTACATCTACTACTACTTCTAGCCCTTCTAAGCATATGAGAGAAGATCACTTCACGGCTTCTGACCATTTTGGAGGACCCCAGCTCCTTTCCTTGCAAAGATCAACCGCAAATCTCTGGTAATCAAATAATTAGAATCTCAAAATTGTTACTTTTTTTATATTTATGTTTAATTTGCTCGTACATACATACATGATCATCCTATTAGAGATAATTTATATCTTTGATTTCATGCAAAAACATTGAAATATTAATCAAATCTCGTATGACAAAACAACGTGCCCTCCCATAAAATTTTGGTAAATTATAATAATCAACTAATAAAATCCCTATTTAGAATAATGTTATCAACATGTCAAGGTAATTAAAGTTAAATTTTGAAAATGTTTTCATTGTGGGGTTTTTTTTTTTGGGAGGTCATGGGGAGAGGTGAACGAGTGCATGGGGAACAAGCTGCGATCGGGCGGTGGCTTTAATGGCGGCGAAGATCATGATGATCATGATCACCATCACCATCTAGGAGTTTCAGCCATGAAGATGAAGAAGATAAAAGGAAGAAGGAAGGTGAGAGAACCAAGGTTTTGCTTCAAGACCATGAGCGAGGTTGATGTTCTTGATGACGGTTACAAGTGGAGGAAGTACGGACAGAAAGTGGTAAAGAACACACAGCATCCCAGGTTAGACAAATACATACATATATATATATATATAGATATACACATATATATCTATATATATAAATTTTATTTTTACTCTCTCTCTCTCTCTGTGATCTCTTTTTCTTTCTTTACTTTCCACCTTAACTTTCTTTTTGCTTTATTCATGATCACTTCTTTTTTTTTTTTGTCACATTGGATTTTAGCTCTTGTTGTACCCCATACACATGCTTTGTTTTTCCTCTCTCTCTTATTATTGTTGAGATGTTATCATTATCACTATAAGGCTTTACAGGCCTGGTGCAGGAGATTTAAATTTTGATGATTAGTAAAATATGTGTTCTCCGGATTATAATGTTAACATTGATAACACTAATTATATTTTAAAGAAAATGTAATGATCAGGAAGATTAACTGCTTTGAGAGACAAAATGGCAATGAAAAGATACGCCAATATTAGTGTTGCTTTTACATTCACAAGTCATCGTGTTATAAACAAAGGAAACAAGAAAATATATCCATCACATGCTAGAAGATGACAGATTTGATTAAGATTATTATATGTATACTTTTTCTTCAACTGGTTATATCTAATGATCACACAAGTATGCAGTATCTATAATTACTGCGGTAATTAATAATAGATTGTGCAGACAGCATTTGTTTCAGTGAATTACAGAAGTACTAATAACTAGAATTTGAATCACGTTTACACAATGTTACTGAGGATATTGTGATTTAGGAGACGTTTAGTAAGAGGATTCATACCATGATTTGAATCATGATTTATAATTCGTTACAGTATTTTTTCTCACAAAAAATACACGTAAATTAAAAATAATTATAATCTCATGATTCTAATCCATGAATCAAACGTCTCCTTAAAGTCATTTGATGGCAGTTAACAGAATCCTAAATTACTTCACCAGTTACTTTTTCTGTTCTACTAAAGAAAATTTAACAGTTTATTATCTAATTAAATAGTGACATGGCATGAAAAAGTACCTTTCCATGGCCAGATATTTACGTGGCTAGAGTTTTAGCTAGTATTTATAGCGAGCTTTTGCTAAGCATAAGTACCAACAATAATTAATTACTCAGCCTACATTATACTAACGTAAGAGTAAAGTAGCTTTAGCCTAAACTTGATGAATAATAGTAGTAGAAACTCAGCTGTGAAAATGAGTCATATATATAATTACAGGAAAAGCCGTATCATTCTGAAAAATGTAACATCGTTTATACATACATGTAGCACTCATTTTATCTAACACTCAATAAAATGTAACTATTACCATATGACATGTAACTTGTTTCAATGTTACCATGTTACATTAAAAAGATAATTTATACGAAAAGTGTTACACATGTCGTATCTTACGGTTGTTGGACTTAAGACCAATGCTTATAATTATATCTACTAATTTACACGTGTAATGTAGTATCCTTGGGAAGAATAAAAATTACATGGTTATTATAAGCTCTAAACTATGATGCTTAATTTTCTATAGTCGATTCTTTTATTTTATTTATTTTTTCTTTTATAAAAACACAAAAGCAAAGTACACAGATGACCCACGAGCAAGTTAATTATAAGGGCTTCTAAAGTTGTTTGTTATGTTAGTTGCGATGATTAATATAGTTGATATAACATTTTCCTAATTAGAGGAGGGCGTAATACATTGAAAAATATACCTGTAATAATGCTGGTTGCTCTCATTAAATTCGTCAGGATGTGTAGAAAACTTTGTGGAAGTGTCTCAAAAAAGTCAAAAGCCCATGTTTAAAGGAATGATTAAATGTTTGAATATTTAGATCTTACATATAATGAAGATCATATATATCTCTTATATATAATTGTGATCTGCTGCATGCGTTCTCGGACTACTGTAATTATTGGGATAATCAAGAACTGTACATAGTCAAAGTCAAAAGTAGGAATTAAAATTTTTGACCGTTAGGTTAGAGGAGAATTTTCTCACCAGAAAAAAAAAAAAAGAAACAGCGTAAAAAAGCCAAGGAAGAAATTAAACCATTCTATAACAAGTTGTAATTTGATCCTTTGACATGATTGTTTTTCATTCCATGTTTTTCATTCTTATCTAGTTTTTCTGATCTTGTTTGTGTCGTTTTATTTGCCTCTTTGTGTTTCATTTTCAAAGACACGTTTCTTTGGTTTTTTATTGATAATTAATTAGTTAGCAGTAGGGTGTCAACATTCCTTCGTCTTTCCATGATTGTTGCTGGTATTGCTATTCGATTTAACTAAAAATAATCGTAGTTATATACATATAGCATGCATGAAGTTTGGTTACTCTGTTGGTGGTATAATTTCTACTATATATATATATATATAATAGGTGTTTGTACATATATATTATGTCAAGTGCTTACTATAAAACTTATGTAAACCGCTGACGGTGAAAATTCGTCAACGGAATAATAACAAATTTTTTTTACAATTAACGCGAATTGAATGAACCAAAACGCAATTATTAAACATCAAGAATACACTGAAATTATAGTGGTTCACCTTCAATTCAAGAGCTACATCCACTGCGGGGAGGAGATAAATTTCACTATCTTTGGAGGAATTACACACACTAATGCTCAGAATAAGACTTAGGGATTTTTTTGACTCATAATCTCTCATTTATAGCTCAGAAAATCCTCAAGTCTGATTCTGAGCATTAGTGCATGTAATTCTTCTAAAGATAGTGAAGTTTTTCTTCTCCCCGTAATGGACGTAGCTCTGGATTTGAGGGGGAATTGTTCTTGCTGTTTAATTGCGTTTTAGTTCATTTAATTCTTGTTAACCGCAAATAAATTCGTTAGTATTCTGTTGACGGAACCGTCAACATAAACATTGAAGATTTCTTCACGAGAAAAATTAATATGTAAACTGCTAATTGTTTTGCTTGTTGTTTTAAAGTAGTCATGATGATCGTCTATATGCAGCGCGGCTAATACACATGAGCATGGTCATATATATACTACGTAATTTCATCTCTCTCCACAATGGTTTAATAAAAGATGAAAATTGTAATAAGCAGAAAATATAGAGAGAGAGAAGAAAAATATATTATGATCAATAGAAACATACACAAACGTATGTACTGTACATGCGTACGTACGTGAAGTATTCAACTATAGAAGTTAGCATCCGAAAAAAGTTAATTAGTTAGCATTAGACTATCCAACTGTTTAGACTTTGATATGAATATTGTTTTCACATGGTGAGTAGTTCTTTTTGTCGTTTTCCTTCTGTGTGGGACCTTCAATTTTGTGATCGTGTGTTTATTGCTCTCTCTGTATCCCTTGCGCAAAATTCATTATTACGGTGTTTATTAGAAATGCTTTATGAATCCATATTGGTAAAAGCACCTAACTTTATGAACTATATAGTCGATTATGTTTTTTAATGCCTGTATCCAGCCATGGCACTGAATTATTACTGACATTTATCGCGCATCGATTAGTCTTTTATTCTATTTTCTCTGCAAGCTTGCATTGCAAGACCATTACAATTAAATTTTACAAATTCCCAATAAACCATCCTATGTATATGTATATATATTATATGTACGTATGTATATACGTCCATGTTAATCAAGTACTGTGCTGCACTATTGATCATCTAACATGCAATATGTTTGCATGCATGGCTAAGAATTTTGTGCACGTAGGCCATTCATATATATGTCCATTCTGCACAAGCACTTGGAAAAAAGTTAATAACGGGACTTTAAAAGTTATCAACTCAACACCAAATAGTTCATGATGAAATCACTAGGTCATTCACATACCACTTACCACATATATATTATGTATATAGATGTATATCTTGTGTCTTCTTTTTGGTTTGTGGACTACTTTAACATGATACTGTAGATTTCTTTTATATACATGGTCATGTAAATGCCGAATTCGATTTCAATTCTTCTAGTCAATATTACCGTCAATATTACAATACATTATTTAGTAGGTATGCAAATTAAAACTAACAGAACCTGATACATATTTAACAGTTCGAAACAGATTCTTTATTAATCCTACTGATTTCAAGCTTGGATATTTGTTATCAGCTTCTGATGTATACTTTGTATCTTCATCTGGCGCAGGAGCTACTACCGCTGCACGCAGGATAACTGTCGCGTGAAGAAACGAGTAGAGCGATTGGCCGAGGATCCGAGGATGGTGATCACGACATACGAGGGGAGACACGTTCACTCTCCGTCCCATGATCTTGAAGACTCGCAAGCTCCATCTCTTTTGAACAACTTCTTCTGGTAGTATAATTGCTATATATGTATGTATACATCATGATATACATATATATTTGCTTTTATAGTCCTGCACTGAGGTTGTGTATGAGAGCCCCATCTATTTGCTCGTGTGTATTTTAACAGTGTTGGGATAAAGAACGGAATAACAAAATCATGTGATTGGAATCGCCATGGCTCTCTCCTTGGGCCTTATAACAGGCTCCTGATCATATTAAACAGTAATATTGATAAGTTTGTCTCTAAAATTTTGTTTACCAATCAATATGACATCTTTTAATGCGAGTAGTATGATTAATTTCAGCTTTTTGCAGTTGATATTAGTGCTGTCTGTATAGTGAAAGATGTCATATTGATTGGTAAACTGAATTTCATAAATATATATATATATATATATATAGTAGACTTTGTACGTGGAATATGCGTTATCGAACAATAAAAAGGATTATGCAGTTAATTTGATCTTCCGAGTACTCTTACATGTATATTATCGTTTCTCATAGTCTCATAGGTTTGAGTTAACCTTGGAACTTATTATGGTATATGCGTTTATAAATTATGCGTGCAATGGTGTATCTATATTTCAATTGAGAAGATCCGTCGGAGAGAGATGTTTATTTATTTTATTTAGTTATTTAGTTAAACTAGTGATTTATTATTGTAGCAAATAGCAACAACCATTGCATCCAGGAAAATCAGCTATATATCTTTTTCTTAAGTGAGTATGGTGTATATACAATACTAAAGAGCAAAGGATAAAAGTATACATTATGTATATATACTAATATACCAATAAGGAATAAATCTATAATAGGGGGTAGAAATACTAATTTATAGAGGCACCATAATATTATGTGTATTAATCTATCAAATGTTGTATAAATTACTTTACTACAATATTTGATATATTAATTTATTGATTTATTTTTTGGATAAAGTCACGTGTCATCACAAGCTAAGATGACACATCCGAGTTTTACTACAGTCCATGAAATTCCCCATCAAAACCTAATATTTGTATCATTGAAAGTACGAGTTTGGAGAAATGTTGGACAAATTCCGCATCTTGCCAAATGCAATCGTCCACATTTTTACTTGGTATGATATTGTACGTTTTGCCAACATTTTTACTTGGTATGATATTATACTTTTTGTGATTAAGTTCGCTAGATTTTGTTCTTGAACTTTATCTCACAAGCCCAGGTACTATACTAGTATTCGAGAAATAATGTCGTTTTTTAGCTTCACTTTTATCTTTTTCTTCGCTTGTGTTATTGATCTTGTCATGGATCAGGCTCATTCAACTTAAGAAATGTATTTATTTTGGGCTCATTAGTGTTGAGCGCATCAATGCGCCGCTTATCGTGAGTCCTTGAGGTCTGACCTATCATGCCCTTTAACGTAATTGATGCTCAAAAGTCATGTCAAACTTAAGGTTCTGTTCATTTCACCTTACCGATTCGAGTTTAGAATTTAAATTTTATTATAGTAAAAAATTTTAAAAAATAATCACATCTAACTTTTTTATTACAATAAAAAGTTCTCACATAAAATCACATCTCAACTCGAATTAAAAACTAAAATCAACGAACTAAACGGACCCCTAATCAATTTGATAAAAATGTCAGGTGTGCTATGCAGTGTGCGATGTGCCCGTGTCTGATCGCTGGGCTGATGAATTTGGAATCTTAGGACCCGTTTTGAGCATATATTTAAGTCGATGAGTCAGATTTATTAACGGGAATTTTGTGAGAGAATTTTTGAATTCAAACTCTTTGTGAAATAAAAACACCATAACAGAATTCAAATCATAATTCACTTACCAAACAAGTCTTTAAAGATCCTATTTAGATGAGAAATAGCTCTAACCACTCGTATAATAGACTTGACTTGAATACTTCGTGCACTTTTTTCCAATGTTCATCAACAATATTTTTTCTTGGGACTTAATCGTGAGAAACAATTTATTCTGAAATGATAGAAAATAAACTTAAAAAGTTTAAAGTTTGGTAGATTTTGTTAATAACAATGCCAGTATCCATAAAAAAAAAAAAAATTTAAGGCATTAATTGAATCCTTTTTTTTTTTTTTTTTTTTTTTTGTAACAACAACATAAGTGCTTGAAATGTACAATGTAAACTGTGTAATTGAAAGTTTCGCCCAAAAAAAAAAGAGAGTATATTGACAGCGTTTGTTTCTGGGCTTGTCTTAGGCCGAAGAAGATAGAAAAAATTGTGTACATTAGGCTTAGTAATGTTTATTACGAAGACTAGTTATTCATTCGTATCACTTTAAATACTCAATTATCTTTCAACGTCCCGTTCATTTTATTAATTCGAGTTTAAAATTTAAATTTTATTATAGTATAAAACTCTAAAAAATAATAACATTTAACTTTTTACTACAATAAAATTTTTTTACATAAAGTCACATCAAGTCACATCGTGATAACTCGAATCAGAGAACTCTGATTCAAAGTTTGGAATGATTCAAACCTAAAAGCCCGCTTTTGGTGTATGGCTTATGGCAACTTCTTAGCCCACATTGTTTCCATCCAACACGTAAAAGACCCAATTCACTAAGGCCCAAATTTGTAATAATCCTTGATGGAGGGAGGGGTACAAATTCATACGGAAATGGTAGAAAATAAGTCAATATAAAAAGTTTAAAAAAGTATATAGGCTAACTTTTAGTTATAGAAATTAATAAGTCATAACTTGTTAAGTTATGGTTTATAACTAGATAAGTAATGGATAAACTTATCAAGTTATGGTTTATAGCCAAACAAGTTATGGATAAAAATCATAAATTATGGACAATAACTTGTTAAGTTATGGTTCATAACCAGATAAGTTATGGACAACAATAGTAATTTGACATATTTATTAACTTATGTAAACTATTAGCCTATTAATTTTAATTCATCTAAAGTCTTGACATATTTTCCTCTTTCTCCCAAATTCATATACAACTTAGAAATGATTGTCCTCCGGCCATTTTTATTTCCTTTTAGGGAATTTAGAAGAATGCTCTTATATAAGACTATAAAGATTAACATCCTTTTCTTAAATACTACAAGATTTTGTTCTGATTTTTCATTATATATATTAAATTAAAAGGGCGGAATTGAAAAAAAAAAAAAAAAAACTCTTTCTCTCTCCGTTTTTTTTAAAAAAAAAATTTATTTTCAAGGTTGTAATTGGGCTTTTGGTTATGAAAATAACAAGGTTTGTAATGCAGGCCACTGGCCCACTTGTTAATGCCTCTTTCCCCCAATTCTCCCGCCTATATATCACTATCCTACGAACTAATTTAGCTGATCAACACTTTTATTGAACACAATTGTCGTGTAAAATTGCAATTTTCTAATATAATCAAATTTTATCTTATGGAGATCTACTTATACATGAAAATGAACAAATAATCTTGAGCACTAGTAGGTCTTTTTTTTTTATTTTTAATACCATTATTACTCTTTAGCATTTTCCTTTGATTTTGGCCTTAGAGAGCCTCTCCATACTGCTAGTTGTATTTTATTTTTATTTTATTTTTTATTTTTTAAATTTGGTGTGGAAGAATTGGATGGGTAAAAAAATTATCACTACGTCAAACTTGCAATCAGAGTAAGATCCCTATTGAGAAAGGGTTGCAATGATAATAAGAGTGACAATAAACCTATGGCAAGACAAATGTAACTCTTAACTATTACTTATAAGACTCGTAAATAGTTAAAGTTATCAAATAATAAATATACCCCTTTGTGCTGCTAATATGATCATTTCAAATTTTGTAGCATCTTCAGAGTAATTCTTCTCTTGTCTTTGATTTATAAAAAAAAAAAAAAAAAAAAAAAAAAAAAAAAAAAAAAAAAAATTAAAAAAAAAAAAAAAAAAAAAAAAAAAAAAAAAAAAAAACATCATGATTGGGTGTTCCAAGAGGGGATAAAATGCATTAGATTTGGATTCATGAAAAGGAATTCTTATCTCACTCAATTAACCTTTATGGAAACACATGTATGCAATTATATCCATCCGTACCATGGTATTTTGCATGAGTCAAATTTTACTACTTTAAACTTTTTTTTTTTTTTTTTCTCTTCTTTTCATTTCATAGTTGAGACTGAAAACATGATTACACCTTTTCCATGACAATATCAATAGGATGCCAATTTTGCTCTCAAAAGAGGTCAATGCCAAAGACACTTTTTGTACACACTTGGAGCCCATCTTCTCAGATTTTGCTCCTCTCAGCTTTATCATTTTTCTTAAAAAAAAAAAAAAAAAAAAAAAAAAAAAAAAAAAAAAAAAAAAAGTGATAGAAAAATTATATTATTTCTATATAGTAAGAAATTAATGAACCAAGCTAACATGTAGAGCCCCCCATTGGCCCTTACCCATTTCCCACCAAGGATAACAGCTAGCAGCCACCAGAAACAGACAGCTCTACTTTCTCTATATATATATATATATATATATATTTATATGTATGACTATGTTTGGTTTCCGTGGAAGCTCATGCATGAACTGAATGTGCACGAGTTTGTTTGAAACATTCACTTGTCACTCCATCTTAAGGTTCTTGGTTGTCTTTTTAATTAAACATAAATTAACCAAAAAAAAAAAAGAGCTCACACAACAACATTTTCATGGGGCATTTAGGACTAGTAAAAACAATAGTTTTCATCATTGGAATTTTTATGGTGGGGTTACTTCATTATTAACTATGTATTTTTTTTTAATATTAAATCTGATTAAAATTCTATTAAAATGAAAAGTATTTAAACCGACGAAACCTAATACAGATGAACAGAGTAGAACTTTTATTCATCATATATCCGCAAACTATTTAGTATTGTTCCATAATGGTGCCAAAAACTTAAATAATATGCGGAAAACATGGGAGAAAAAAAAAATCTCAAATATTATAATAAGGTTTTAATGCATGGACTACTCAACCATAAGCATGCAATTGACCCAAGAAGATTGAAAATTGTAAATGATGCTGGCATTGTCAAATTCATGTATATACTATGGTTTCCTAAGCTGGCAGGTAAAATTTATAATTATCTTTGCCTTTTCTATATTTGTTTAATTAGTCAAACATTATTATTAGTTTTTCAAGAGCTCCATATTAATGTATTGGAATCTCAATAATATTCCATGTTCAATGAAATAGAGTATTAAGATTACAATCATCTAAGAAATCAAGTCCATGCTTAAATACATTATATACATATATATATATATATATATTGACATGCTTCGAAATTTATTTATTTCTCAATATTTTTTTATTTTAATCTGCGGTTGTTTTTTTTTTTTTTTTTTTTTTTTTTTTTTTTCTCTTTATTAAATTTTTTTAATGTTGAAATAAAGGCCTCCTTTAGTGTACTGAATATCTATGATGAGATACTCCTCAATCAATTTAGGCAATTGTGCTGGTGAGTTTTGAATTTCTGAAGTCTTTTGTGTGGAACCTTGTATTAAATTTTAGGGTAAATTGTTCTTTCTAAAATAAAGTCACATCAGTTCTATATATATATATATATTTTTTTTTTATTTTAATTGGTAAATATATATGACATATGGATATGTCTTATGATTAAAGTTGAGTTCAATAAATCCCTTTTTCTCATGTTATATATATCTCCACGTACCAAAATAATGTACATTATAACATTATGTGTGATTTTTTAGAATTGATCTTTTTTTTTTAACTGAATCTTATGTTATGTTCTTGAGTTTCCTTCTCTGCCGATAAAGTGTCAAATTAATCAATGTAAACGAGATTTAATTTCATACGATTCGATTAAATGTTAACAATAACAAACAACAACCTAAATTAACTGGAACTTTCGAAAGATTAATTGTTAGTAGTCACAAAGATTGTATACGTGATTTTTTATTTTTTATTTTTTTTATATATCTTTTGATAAATGAGCCAAGCAAATATTTGGGACCCAAATATTTTTATTTAGTGGTGGCACACATGCACACTTGAAGATCCCAACTTTTAAGCATTGCTCAGTGTTTGACCAATTTGTCTACCATGACTCATTATTACAAGACAAATACACGCAAACCTTAATTTTTTTTTTTTTTCAAAAAAAAGGATAATATTAAAAAAAAAAATAGATAGGGGAAAAAGCCATAAACACAAACACGTGATCCCTACTAATTTCTCACTTACCAATCTCGCCGCTTTTTAGTCACATAATTCCAAACAAAAAGAAGAGGAAAGGGAAAAAAAATTACTTTGTATTTAATTTACTAATCAGTGAATAAAATAATAAAATAGAGAATTCTTATTTAATGTGTGAAAAAAAATTATTGGTTTGACATGATTCTGAAACGTTACATCCTTCTTAAATTTCATTTTTTTTTTACAAATTTTGTGATAAAAATTATTATTTAACTCAATCAGTAAAAACTTTTATTTTAATCGTAAAATTAGTCTTTTAACAGTATAATTTATTAATAGAAACATTTATACGTTCGCATTTTATAAATTTTTAATATAGACACTCATATATTAAATGGTTGAGAAAGTAATCTAATAATTAAAATTACATAGTTTATATCTATAGGATAAAATAACCGTTCTACCAATTTTTTTCCCTAACTCCAACATGGATTATAATGATACACCGTTCTCCTACAGCTAGAATACTCCAATATGGATTAAGAAAATAATTAATAATTTAAACACTCAAAAAAAAAAAGAAAAAAAAGAAAGCTTAAGTAAAAAGTGGGGTCCACATTGGAAAGTAGCTAATGAGATTTAGGGCGCATTCGTTTAAAAATAATTTAATTTTTTATATGAAAATATTTTTAATTTTAGACAAAAATTATTTTTAAAAATGCGTTTAATAGTTTTATCAAAAGATTATTTTCAATGTAAAAAAATTCATTAATGTCTCTCTTTCTCTCTATCTGTTCGAGAGAAGTGAAAACAAAAATAAAAAATGAAAAACGATTAAAAGTCGTTTTTTTTTCTCTCTCATTTTACACTAAGGCCTCGTTCATTTCACCGATTCGAGTTTTCAGTTTTAAGTTTTTACAGTAAAACGCTCTCAGAAAATGTCACATTTAACTTTTTTTGCTACAGTGAAAAACTCTTAAAAAATATCACATCTCAACTCAAATTGAAAACTCAAATCTACAAAGTGAACGAGGCTTAAATTAAAAAATTATTTTTATTTTTATTTTTTATCTTTATTACGTTAAATATTATTTTAAAAAAATATATTTTTAAAAAAATATAAAAATAAAAATAAAATCAATTATATACACGGTCTTAAAGTTAAAAGTTAAGAGCCTCCTCCCAAGAGAAGAATAAAGAATGGCAGGAAAGGGCATTCCTCGAATGCACACCCGGGGACCACCGGAGACCACCACGTGGTTCCTCGTGACCCGCACATTCAAACCCTGATTTCAAGGTCTTACCCTCTTTCCCATGCACTGCCCCGCACTACATAATAGTTTCTGGCCTCTCTACAGTACTACTCGCTCGTACTCAAATCTTTCACTTTCACCCCCCCTATTAAATAGATTTTTCCACCTTGGTCTTTTCTGCGTCAATTTTCCATTTTCACGAAAATGTACAAAATGTCTCTCCAAATTCATATAACGACTTGGATTTTCATTGACTAGATTTTAGGCACAATTGTGTGATACGACCATGTGATGATGTACGAGTACTTATATTCTGTCGTATGGAATAGCTAAGTCGTATTTTTTTCCATATTATTTTGAGATACGTATTGGACACACATTGTGATCTTAAGTCTTTTTCAATACTACTCAATGGCATATACAACGACAAGGCTCCTATACAACTTATGTAATTAACTGTTTTTAAAATTTTTTTACTATAATAAAATTTAAATTATAAACTTAAATCGGTGAAATAAATGAAATATTAATTAATGTTAAAAAGAGTTAGAGTTCAAATATTTTGTGGATTCCAAATATATCTTTAAGAGAAAAAGGCCAATCACAATTTGCTCGTACCAAAAGAATTGTCCACAAGAAATACATCACAATTTGGGTAATAATAAAGTAGATTTTTTTTTTTTTTTTTTAGAGAGGAGATTAATAAATAAGAGTTTTTTTTTTTTTTTTAATAGCGCGTGACTATTAGGAACTCGTGCAGGACCAAGTTCGGAATCTGTGGCGGTCAAATTAAGAATCAATTTCTTAAAACACGATTTATTTATCTAATAATAAACAAAACCCCAAAGTTTTTGGATTTTAAAAAGCAAGGCCCGAAAAACGAGCGCATGAATTATTAAAAAATAAGAACATGAGAAGAGTGCGATTTGGGAGTGGGGTGAAGATCAAAGTAATAATTTTTTTTTTAAAAAGAAAATATTTTCAAATAAAATAATAATATAATAAAATAATAAAATAAAATAAGGGGGTGAAAATAAAATCAGAACCGTCGGGTCTGTTTCTTTGTCGTTTCGTCGTCTTAATGAAGAGACAGGGTGGGCCCACTTCCTTAGAAGACGCACGTGGGCAGATCCAGCGAGAGAGAGACGACTGTGCTGAAGGCTGAGCTGCCCGTAAGTTCTTTTGCAATTATTTCTCCTGCCCTACTTGCCCCCATACACTGCCCTTTCCTTGTCTCCTGCCCGAGCCTTATCCAGTCAGCTTCTCACGTGTGTATCGAGAAATGTTCGCTATTCGCGCGTGTGGCATGCATGGCTAGCCAAACCATTCTCCAAAACCCGAGGGTTTATTTTGCAAGGAACTTCTTCAGGTGTTTAATTATTATTTTTTGGGCATTTTTTCTCTCGTGAAGTCTTCTACCACTTAGTTAATTTTTAACTGTTAAATCAATTAAAATTACATTAATTTAAAAAAATAAAATAAATTATTTTTGATATAAATTTAACGCTTAAAAATAAAATTTTTTTAATAGTTTATTCTTTAGTATATACCTAAAAAAAAAACTCTCCCATTTTTATTTTCTAAGTAAAAGGGTGTTTATTTTATTAGTTTTTTTCCCCTCCTAATAACACTCATTTTTTAGTTTTTTTTCCTCCTAATAACAGTCACCTTCATTCACATAGCTATTAAGTTGAAGACATAAGATGAGGTTTTATTTGTTCTTAGAGTGGTCCTATTCCAATAGATTATGGATAACTGGACATTTGGAAGGAGAATTCGTGTCATGATTCGAATCATGATTTGTAGTTCGCTACAGTATTTTCTCTCACAAAAAATACACGTAAAACGAGAATAATTCTAAATCATGATTCTGAATCCATGAATCAAACATCTCCTAAGAGTCTGTTTGGATTGGTTTAAAAAAAATTACTTTGGGCTTATTTAGTCTAAAATCCATTTTTAAACTTGTTTGGATGAATAATTTTAACGTGTGTTTGGTTTTTTAAGCACTTTTAAAACAAATCATCACCTTGATGCTTATGAAAAAAGTGCTTGTTAAAGGCTTTTTTATTTACATTTTTAACATTTTATTTGTGAACAACAAATTAAATATCTAATCCATATCTTTTTATTATATTACTTTTCATAATACTTTTTTAAGTACCATCTAAACACTAATTAAAAAGCCCAAACTTATGTTTATCTTCTTCTATACTTAAAAGTACACATACAAACTATCTTAAGCGGGCCCTAAAAATCCGATTGCTATGTTACAGGGAACCATCACTTTTGATATTTTACTTAAAAATTATAGGGAATAGGAGAATTCAAACTTTAAATTTAAATATTAGAAGTTAGTGTGTTTTCACAGCCTAGTTAATCTCCATAATACCCGTGGCGGAGTCATAAATTTTGTTCAAAGGTC
>NW_010356820.1:436-703 GCF_000414095.1 Morus notabilis | reverse complement strand
ACTTTTGGTGTCGTAACGGGGCCCATCAGCCATTAGATCAAAGCTTCGTTCACACCGTACAACCGCCATGGGAACGGCAACAATTGTAGGCATCGTAACGGGGCCCATGAGCCGTTAGATTGAAGCTCTCTTCATGATCAACGAATGGCAGGGGAACGGTGACAAATTTTGGTGTCGTAATGGGACAAAGTTTCGCCATTCCCGTGGTAGTTATAAATCACGAAGAGAGCTTCGATCAAACAGCTGATGGGCCCCATTTCAATACCA
>NW_010356820.1:0-406 GCF_000414095.1 Morus notabilis | reverse complement strand
GAAGAGAGGTTCAATCTAACGGCTGATGGGCCCCATTACGACACCAAAAGTTGTCGTCGTTCCCGTGCCATTCGTAGATCGCGAAGAGTGCTTCTTCGATCTAACGGTTGATGGGCCCCGTTACGAGACCAACATTTGTCGCCCTTCCCGGGAAGGTTGTAGAGTAAGAAGAGAGCTTTGATCTAATGGCTGATGGGCCCTGTTTTGACACCATACATTGTTGCCATTCTAGTGGCGGTGGTAGAGCGCGAAGAGAGCTTCGATATAACCTCTGATGGGCCGGCTCTGTTACGACACCAAAAGTTGTCGCTTTATTCATGGCAGATGTGGAGGGCGAAGAAAGCTTTGATCTGACGGATTATGGGACCCATTATGACATAAAAAGAGTTCGCCGTTCCCGTGCCAG
>NW_010356819.1:535-849 GCF_000414095.1 Morus notabilis | reverse complement strand
CATTATTTAAATAATAATTAATTCTCAATTAATTATTTTTTAAGTATTTTATTTTAGAATTCCGTAATTCTAAAATTTCTATTTTGCCCTTTGTGTTTGGTAGAATTACAAGGACGACGCGGGGACATTGGACCTATAATCCTGAGCTCCAATAAAATTAATAATTAATTAAACACTTTAATTAATTAATTAATGTTATTAATTCCAATAGTTACTCCACTATAAACTTGGAATTGAACTCTCGAAATTATAGACATTAATTACTTCTAAACTGCGAAGTGTCCATTTGATATAGTCATTACATATAGATCAAT
>NW_010356819.1:0-265 GCF_000414095.1 Morus notabilis | reverse complement strand
CGTACCGAGTAAATCAAAAGACATAAATCCATAAATAGGAGTTTGTTAAGAACTCAGGATTAAGATCATCCTATATATGACCATCGGTAGACTCAATTAGAATTTCTACGCTTAACAGAAATTATTAGAAATTCATATTGTGTCTTTGTCTTTGTTCCACATAATCTTATTATGCGAAATACACTCATTCACTCGCCATATTAACAGTGCGGATAACACCGTTCCATTCTAAATATGAATGACATGTATTAATAATGTTTTAATT
>NW_010356818.1:0-28489 GCF_000414095.1 Morus notabilis | reverse complement strand
ATTTGAGTTTTTAATTTAAATTGAGATGTGATATTTTTTAAAAATTTTTCACTGTAACAGAAAAAGTTAAATATGATATTTTCTAAAAGCGTTTTACTGTACAAATTTAAAATTAAAAACTCAAATTGGTAAAATGAATGAGATCTGCAATAAAACTCAAATCAGTAAAATGAACGAGACTTTGAAGAGTTTTCCCTTACGTACGCTCTACCCCCTACACTCCTCTTTGAGTGTGTGTATATATACATGGAGCACTGTGAATCTCCGCGACTGACGTAAAATAAGTCGTTTCATTAAGAACTCCTTAATTTTATTAATTTAAATTTTATTATAGTTAAAAATTTTTATAAAAATTATATTTAATTTTTTTATTACAGTTAAAATTTTTTATATAAAATTACATCTTAATATGAATTAAAAACTCAAATCGGTGAACTAAACGAAGTCTAAATAGATAGAGAGTTTAAATATGCTGTCTAATTTTTAGTGTTAACTAATTAAATCATACAACATATCTTATAATAAGTACAAAAAAATAAGTGAAAAAATAATTTAAATTTTTTACATGACGTGATATGACTTGATTGAGTCGTCTTATTAGATCGATAAATAGGCCCGCATCTAACAACTAACAAGAGATCTTTTAGGTTAATTTGCACAAATGGTCTCCAATCTCTTTAGTAAATGACAGTTTAGCCCTTAATCTTTTTGTTTAGAAAATTGACCCTCAATCTCTTTAAACGGGTGCAATTTGGTCATTTTCGTCAAATTTTTAACAGATTCTCGCATGTGAGCCTCATGTGCCATCTTTTTTCAATTAAAAGAAGAAAATGCCATTAAAACCTCACACCTATGGCCTTCTTCTTCTTCCTCCTCTCCACCTCCGGCGAGCCCCATCCCTGACCAGTCTAGACTTGACGAGCCTCATCCCTGATGATCTGACCTCCAATGGGTGATTTTTTTTCCTGATGCTCATTTTGATCAAATGCAGCCTATGATTCTCACCAATAATGGATGATTAATCTTCAATTTTTCCTGAAATCCAGGAGTTTTTCGTGACTTCTCAATCTGGGTAGTCCTTAGAATTATCAACAACGAGTTTCAACAACAGAGAAGAAAAGAAAAAAATTAGGAACTCCATTACTGAAGTTTAACCTTATTTTTCCAGGCTGCAGAGGTGCCTGGTCATCCGCATCTTTAACCTCATATCCTAAAGATTGATATGAAATTAAACAACCCTTGACAGAACACTTTTCCAGTTGCTTGGTCTGATTCCAACTACATTAAGGTCTCGTTCACTTCGCGGATTCGAGTTTTCAATTTAAGGTGAGATGTGACATTTTCTTAGAGCTTTTCACTGTAATAGAAAAAGTTAGATGTGATATTTTTTGAGAGCTTTTTACTGTAGAAACCTAAAACTCAAAATTCGAATCGGTGAAATGAACCAGGCCTAAGAATACCAAATTTATGGAGCCTGAAGTTGTTCCATTTTGTATTGTCAGGGAGAAAAGGCAGTCACTCAGCAACAATAGAACCTTAAATCCCAGTATATCTGGAACTGAGCAAGACTCATCATGTCCTTCGAAGATGGCATAAAGATTCTCAAGTTTTTTGGAACATAAATTCAGTGAAGTATCCATTGGAAGTTTCCATGACGATTATGATATTGAGAAATCAGGAACAACAAAATTTTCAATGATTGCCAAAACTCCAAGATTGACTCTAGTTGAAGCTTCTCCTACTCCTAGGAGACAGATCACAATGACCAACAAAAGCTTCGAGCAAGTACTTTGCCCTAAGAACCCGATTGAGACAAGGGGCCGCCTCTGCAAATGACAAACTCAGGAAGAGGGAGAAAGAGATATTTATAGTTTTCAATTTATTTAAAAAAAAAAACTCATAATTTTATGAAAATAACCCTTGTAAAATGGTCACATGATGAGTCACGTGACAAATTATGTTAAAATTTTGATAAAATTTAACGGAAATGATCAAATTATACCTGTTTAAAGAGGTTATGGATCGTTTTGCTCAAAAAAAGGTTAGAGACTAAATTGTTACCTACTAAAAAGGTTAGGGACCAATTGTAAAAATTACCCTGTCTTTTATAAAGAATTGGGAAATTATCCTTGAGAATTTTATTACTAATACAAGGCCGCATGTTTTTATATTTTAAGTCCAAAAGTTGCTTCTCATAATTGAAAGTGTTTGAATATTTTCATAAAATATTTTCATAAAAAATTTAAACATCATTTTGGTCTCATTAAACGTGATAAGAATATGAGATTAGACATTAGGGACTTTCTCTTGTGTTCTCTCTTTTTTAGGAACACTGGAGTTTCCTGTTTATTAACAGTCGGATATGTATTAAACCTCGCTAAAAGTCAAATCAGATTGGAGAAGTAATACAAATCTGACGACTGATAAGCATGGAACACCTGTATTCTCAAAAAAGAAGGAACATCCGAGCAATTCTCTAAACATTAATTTGAAAATTGGTAACTTTTACTTTTTTTTTCTGCCTAAGACCATCTCCAATGCAAATGCTAATGTCAATTGTATATTTAGTATTAAAAAGTGTGATATGGTATGTGTTTTCATTTTTACTCCAATGCATAATGCTATTTGAAATGCTAAATCAATTTTTTTCCATAATTATTAAGCTTTGGAAGTTATAAAAATAAACTTTAATTTTTAAAATAATTAGAAAATGTAAAAGTTACAATGATTATATGAAAAAGGTAAACATTTCAATCAAAACTATATTTAGCGGTAAATTTACTGTAAAATATAATATATGAAAAATTTGACATAACAAAAAGTATAATATTAAAAAGTGTTTTTTACACTCAAATGCTTAATTTATAATTGACACATCAATTATAGTAGGGAGAAAGAGGGAAATAGGCCAAGACTTGAGATGAATTAAAATTAATAGGCTAATAGTTTACATAAGTTAATAAATAGGTCAAATTACTGTTTTTGTCCATAACTTGTCTGGTTATGAACCATAACTTGACAAGTTATTGTCCATAATTCACGATTTTTGTCAATAACTTGTCTGGCTATGAACCATAACTTGACAAGTTTATCCATAACTTATCTGGTTATGAACCATAACTTGACAAATTATGACCTATTAATTTCTATAACTAAAAATTGGCCTATATATTTTCTTAAACTTTTCATATTGGCCTATTTTCTACTATTTTCTATTATAATATTGTATTAGAGATACTCTAAAAGCCTAAATAAAAGCAATGCTAAAAGGAGCATCATGAGCAATATTCTATTTTGCATTATCAGTGTACAAGCATTTCTACTATGATAATTACAAAGTAAAGTAGCTAGGATACTGGTCATTTATTGCCACATAAATTCATATTCGGCCTTTTCACATTATGAAAGTAGTAATAGTCACGTGACTGATGACCACGATACAATCTGCTACGTACTGTATATATATTTAGTCACTTTCCATAAAGAAGACAACATAATGTCATAATCATTTAACATATCCATCTCAATACATAATGCTCATACTCTTAACTTGATTCACGACACCATATATAAGAAAACTAATATACATAGAATTAGTGCAAGAGTTAGTTACAATGAAGAAGAAAAAAAGTGTGTTCAATTGGTTATCGTTGTATTAGTAGCTATACTCCAGAGTAGTATGTTTAATCGGTGACGGTTATCTTTTTTTATTTATTTAAATTTCCTATGGTATTATAAAATCTCGTTCAGTTTATTGATTCCGGTTTTTAATTTAAGTTGAGAAGTAATTTTATGTGAGAGTTTTTAACTGTAGCAGAAAAAATTAGATGTGATTTTTTATGAGAACTCTTAACTATAATAAAACTGAAATTGAAAACTCAAATATGTGAAATAAACAATACTTGTCCCTTTTTCCAATTCGCCATTTGTGACTTGTGAGCATACCTTTTCTTCCATCAAATGTTGTACTATTACATATCTATGGCATGTTTATTTATCAAGATTGATGAATGGGAGCGAGGAATGAGAGTCAATCTCATGTTTACTTGCTCTTTTTTATCCTGAAATGAGAGTGGAATTGATGAGCCTCACTCAAATTTAGAATTGAATAATGGAATTGGCACTCACATACTCCCCTCTTGGGATTGGAACTCTCATTCCTAATATCAACATTAAATTACTATTATACCTTCATTTTACTTATAAATATAAAATTAAAATAAATTAAAAAAATAATAATTACAGCTTATGTTTATTATTTTATTTGCGTAATATTATAATATTAATCTAATTATTTTTAACTTCAATATAATAAATATGTGCTTTATTTATTTAATAAATTAATAATATATTTTAATTTTTTAACACTATTTTTATTTATATTTATTTTATTTAAATTTAACAATTTATTTTCATATTTTAAATAATTATACAATTTATATTTATTATCTATTACCCTATTATTACACTAAATATTTTAATTATGATTAATTTTATTATAATAAGTACACAATTTATTTTTTAAATTAAAAAATATAAAATTGACTTAAAAGGTATATTAATACTTTTATAATATTTAAGTTTGATTATTAATGTAAATAAACGAATGAATGAGATTTAAAATGACTCTAATTATAAATTCTATCACTAAATAAATAATTTATTTTAACTTTAATTTCTCAATCCGAATCTTATTCATTTTAAATCTTACCCATGCGATAAATATATTCACCGTCAATTAAAAACTGGTTTAAGCAAAAACTTGCCGAGAAATTGAAATCCACGAAAATTACCATGTTTAACTCTTATATGTATAATGTGCTTTTTTCCCATTTTCATTACCATGACAAATTAACATCATTTTGAGACAGGTGTCTTCAATCTATGTTCTCCCGGAAGAATCGGAAATAAACCCTTTTTCCTATACGAAATAAATATCCATTTAATTTGTTAAATATCATTCACTATGACTCACTAAAATTTGACCATTATTTTGTAACTCTCGAGTAACGTCATTTCGTGATGATGTTTTGATGGAAAGCTGCCAGCACAATTTGCAAGAAAGTAGAAAGTTTTGTGTTTTAAACCTTCTTTAAATGACCAAACTGTAAAGGAACGCACGGGGAACACTTTTCTTGCGTATGAAATTTTTCATTCCATTAGTTTGAACTTTTAATTTTATTTTTATTATAAAATTTTTTTATAAAAAATTACATTTAATTTTTTTATTATAATAAAATTTTTTACATAAAATTATATTTTAATTTAAATTAAAAACTTAAATTTATTTAAATTAAAAACTCGAATTCATTAACTCATTTAACTCAACTGAATGAGATAAAAATTTATCTTTCAAAAATATATTAAAAAAACAATAATTGTCTCAATAAATGACAACCCTGTGCTTTATTAGCTTTACGGGGAAAACCAAATAAAAGTACCCAAGCAAAGATCTAAACAAAAATAATAATAACAATAATAAAAATAATGATATGGACAGTGGTGCAAATTGTGTATCAACGAAATTACATCAGATTTATTATCTCTTTATTGATGGATGTAATTTTTTATTAATTAACATAATAATATTTTAAAAATCTATTAACAAAAAAATAACAATTTAAATACCATATCAATTAATACATAATAATAATAACTCCGATCAATAAGGATTCAATGATGTAAAATTATTTATAGTATAATTATGCATCAATGTTAAAGAATTAAGAGCTGAAACTATTTTTATTTCCGAAAATCTCTTTATACAAAGCTAGCAAGGAAACATAAAACAAGCTCCAACATATTGAGGAGAAAAACAAAATGCAAAATTGGTATACATATATTTACAGGAACTTCACTTGGAGAAGAGGAAAAAAAAAACGTGAAACTTGCCTAGAAATAATCTAATTTTTTCAAATTTTTTGTTGGGATTTTCTTTTTCTTTTTTGTTTGGATTTTTTTTTTCCGTTACGACTGGAATCCGGTTATGATTTTTTTATTAGGATAAGATGGGAATTACAAGAGTTCTTGCATAATTCCTTGCTTGTCCTCCACTGATCAGCAATGTCTTTGGCAATATTAACGGCGTCAGAGGCCGTTCCAAGGAGGCCTCTTCTTGTGAAGCCAACAGTATAAAGACCATTCTCTCCCTTCCAGCCGTTAGGAAACGCGGCATTCCGTCTTTGGTAAAAAAATCACAACTCTGCATACACGCAATCCAAATTAGAATAATTACATTTTTTGCCGTCTACTTTAAAAACTGAAAAATATATATGAAAACGATCAATATAAGAGCAACACAATACATTCTAGGAATTCAATATATTATAGATATATTTTCTACCATACAGATGCAAAAAAAAAAAAAAAGCCTCAAAGGATGGTATATTCAAAAAGTAGAACAGCTCAAACAAATCCCAAGTGATTTTATTCTTTTTTTTTTTTTTTTTTTTTTTTTTTTTTTTTTTTTTTTTTTTGCATGGAGAAAAAAAGAATGGATGTGTAGGTTTGTGGCCGGTCTGTGCATGCCTCCAGGTAGAGAAAGCGATAGGTGATTCATAATAAGATAGAACTAAAAACTAAAAGAATGGCAGCTGGTATTACTATTTTTATATATATTTTTAAATTTATTTATTTATAAATATTACTAATAATATAAATGTTATTACCTTGAGCCAGGTAGGAACGTTGCTTTTGTACCCAGTTGCTAAAACTATAGAATCAAACTCCTTTTCTTGTCCATCCATAAATCTTGCTCCATTCCTCGTTATCTCTTTCACACGTTCCATCACCTGAAAAAAACATTTCGCACAACAACTTCGTCATCCATAATTATAAAGCCACTTAAAAGAATGCAAGAAATAAAAACATAATCGTACACAAAAAATTTGTCAATAATTTTAAGTACCTTGATCTTTCCGCATCTTATTTGGGACAAAGCTCCAACGTCAAGAACAGGAGTTTTCCCGGTGGCATTTTTGAGCTCAATCGGACCGGTTTTCGGCCGCTTAAGTCCTAATTGGTCAGTATTCCCTAATGTGAAGTTTGCCGCTAATAGAAGGATCTTGTCAACTAGCTTTAGCGGTATCCACTTGACAAGCGCCATTGCAATTCCGAACGTTGAGAAGCCTAGTATCTCTCTAGGCAGAACATGGACCTAATAAGCAAATAACCAAAACTAAATTACGACATAAAAAAAGCGTGTAAGTTAAAAAAAAAAAAATATATATATATATATATATATGTGTGTGTGTGTATATATAACACACGAGCAAAAAAAAATTAAACTGTGATTCGAACCGCGGGTTAATTACCGTATTTCTGACAACCATGTGAGGAATGGCATTGTGTCTACAAAGGTCCAAGCTAACTTCCATGCCAGAATTCCCACACCCAACGACCAAGACCCTCTGGTTTCTGAACTGAAACCCGGACTTATACCCGCTGGTGTGAACAACCCTCCCTTGAAACCTGTCAATCCCGAGAATCTCGGGCACAACGGGGTCGGCGTTCTCGCCGGTAGCGACGATAAGCCAGCGAGAAATGTAGACGGAATCGTCGGTCCGGACGGTCCAGAAGCCGGAAAGGGGATCGAAGTTGGCGGTGTGGACGTTCTGGTTGAAGCGGGGCTTGATGTTGAAGTGGGCAGCGTAGGATTCCATGTAGGAGATGAACTGGTGCTTGGTGGGGTACTTGGGGAAGTGTTCGGGGAATCCGAGGAAAGGGAGCTCGCAGAAGTGCTTGGGGAGGTGGAGTTTGAGGCGGTCGTAGGTTCGGTGTTGCCACAGAGAGGCTATGCAGTCGCTTTTCTCGAGGATGAGGGAAGGGATGTTTTGTTTAGAGAGGGAAGCGGAGACGGCTAAGCCTGATGGCCCTGCGCCTACTAGGATTGGGCCTTGGACCAAAACTGTAGTCGTGCTGCATGGTTTTGGCGTTTGTTGTTGTTGTTCTTGTTTGCAAGAACCCATGTTGGGGAAATGAGGAAAGTCTCAAGAAAAGTGGGAAAGAAACGATAAAGATCAAGAAGAAATGAGAAGGCAAAGCTCTGTTCTGAAAAGACAGGACAAGTTTGCTTTGCTTTTTTGAGAATTTAAAGAAAAGGGTTAGGATTGGAGATGATGAAGAAGAAGAAGAGTCAAGAGAGAGAGAGATCAGAAGGAGAGAGAGAGTGAATTTTTAATGCTTGGAAAGAAGACAGGGCAGGGGAAGAGGGAAAAACAGAGGTTTTTATTGCGAGAAGTGAGAGATGGAGAGAGAAAATTTTGAAGAGCAAAAAATAAAAAGACTTTGAGAGAGAGAGAGAGAGAAGAAACGATTTTACACCAGAGATGAGTGAGTGAATTAGTGAATTTACGACGGAAAGAGAAAGGAAAAGATTTGAGAGGTGTAAATGGAGGCGTGAAGGTTAAGGAAATGATTTGGTTTCTATTTCTCAAGGCCCTTTTCTCCACCAGGCTTAGTCTCTGCAGGGCAAGGGCTTTAGGGGGTGGGGGGAAGTTGGGAGGGAGTTAAAAGTATTAAGTAATAATATATATAGTTGTTGTAGTAGAATAGAAGTAGAGGTAGTACTAGGCAAATGGGCAAAAACGCTACGGATATAAATACATTTATGTTTTAGAGGAGTGAATGATGACGTGTCCACCTGTCCCACGACTCCCCAAGATCAATTATTTAAATAATATTATAAATTATAAAATACCCTCTCGCTCTCTACTCTAAATACTACTTGCAAAACAGCCGGCCAGCCATCGGACTGGGGAACGAAAATACCAATTCACCTGTCTGCGCTGCAAAACTTTGAAGGAAAACTACAAAACGAAGAACAGAGAAAATCTTTCCGTGAAAACAATGGTACATCATAAAATATATGATGAGTGAGTTTTATTCGCTCTTGTAGTATCGTTTTACACTTAATATTTAGTTAGTTTTTAAGATTTTTGTTAGTTTTTATGTGTGTTTTTATTTTTTATCTTTTATTCGCTCTTGTAGTATCGTTTTACACTTAATATTTAGTTAGTTTTCAAGATTTTTGTTAGTTTTTATGTGTGTTTTTATTTTTTATTTAAAAGTTAGGTGAAAGTCTATGATTTAGAAGGATTTGGACAACTTTTAGTAGAAAAAGAAAGCAAACACAGCGCTTCGGTGCTAATTTATAGCGTTTTGATGCCCATGACAACGCTGCAGAGCCCATGAATTTTGCATAGCCAGTGCCGCAGTACTAGGACCTCAGCGCCGTGGCGCTACGACGCGAGAAAAGACGTGTTTAGAAGGTTAATCGTGAGAAAACTTACCCGTTTTGACCCTAATGCTTGAAAACATATAAATAGATGATTCTAGGGCTATTAAAGGGACTTTTAGACTAGAGAGTGACGGCTGACTTTTGAGAGAAGATTCAAGAAGAGAAAGGAGAATTGAGTATGGAGAAGAACAACGGAAAAAATCCGGAGACAGAGACGCTTCAATTCAACTCAAAACTAGTTCTTTTCTTTCCTTTCCAATGATTGAGACTTTGTTTAGGAACTTATTTTATTTAGAGATGAGTTAATTTCTTTTTCTAGGGTTACGATGTAACCGGATTATAAATGTTCAGATTCTCAATTTTCTTTTTAAGTAATTGATGTTTAATTCATATATGTTGAGTATTTTAATTTATTCTTAATGCTTGTGATTGTTTGGCCAACTATTACATGATATTGTGTTTGATTTGAGACTGAGAGGTGATAATTAAATAAGCTCTTAATTGAAATACCATAAGTTGTTCATATGATAGATATATCTATGATGCTTGTGCAATTCTTTTGAATTTCTTGCACTTAATGATTTTCAACAGGTTTAATAGTCTGACAGAGATATAGAGTTTGCTTGTTGGATTAATATTATTGTTACTTGAGAAAAAATAATAATTGCTTTAGAGAAATTATTGTCAGTATATGATTGAATGTTAATTTTCTTGAATTATGGGAATTTGAACAAAATTAATTTTGGTGAAATCGAAAACCCTAGAGTCTTAATCTATTGAATTTTATTCCACTGCTTAGCGTTGTTTAATTTATTTAATCATTTTAGTTTTACTTTACTTAATTTTATAAACTCTCTTTTCGATTATTCAAATAAAATTGGGGCTAATATAATTTCGGTAATTAGTAAACAACAATCCTTGTGGGACAAAACTCTTATTCACTATTATATTACTTGATTGCGATAGCGTATACTTGCGTTACGATTTTTCACAACAAGTTTTTAGCGCTGTTGCCGGAGATTTTTTTTTTTTTTTTACTAATATCGATACCAAATAACTCTAGTTTTACTTTGGATTTTATTTTGTTATTTATTTTCTTGTTCTTGTTTTGTACTCTATAGGAATTTACTCTACGTGCATGCGAAAGCTTGGGAGCAGTATTCTACTTCCTCTTGATTCAGAAATTGAGCGTACTTGTCGAAGAAATATAAAAGAGAAGAGAGAAACTGTCATTCAGTCGCAAGAAACTATGGCTGATCCTGAAGGGCAATAAATGATAACAACAACAATAACATAGCACTGAACAATCCACCGGTGGTCAATCAGTTAATGACTTTGCGAGATTATGCATTGCCACCAACCGGTGTTCAATCAGTAATCAGGAGGTCTGCTATTCAGGCGAATAATTTTGAATTGAAGCCGGTGATGTTACAGATGATTCAAGCGATCCAATTTAATGGATTACCGAATGAAGATCCTAATGCTCACATCACAAATTTTTTAGAGATTTGTGATACTGTCAAATACAATGAAGTTAATGATGAAGCTTTTCACCTTTGTTTGTTTCCTTTCTCTTTGAGAGATAAAGCAAAAAGTTGGTTTAATTCACTGCCACCAAATTCGATCACTAGTTGGGAAGACTTAGTTCAGAAGTTCATTTCTAAGTTTTTCCCATCGGCTAAAACAGCGAAGATGCGCATTGAGATCAACAATTTTGCTTAATATGAAGGTGAAACTCTATATGAAGCATGAGAGAGATATAAAGAGTTACTGAGAAGATGTCCTCATCACGGTCTACCTAAATGGATGCAAGTCCATAATTTCTACAATGGGTTGAGTGACACTACAAGAACTCTGATTGATGCATCTGCAGGAGGTGCTTTAATGAAGAAAACCGAAGATGAAGCGTATGAGTTGCTAGAAGATATGGCAACTAATAATTACCAGTGGCCTAGTGAAAGAAGCATAGCAAAGAAGACAACCGGACTGCATGAGATTGATGCTATCACTAATCTGACAGCCCAAATTGCTTCTCTTTCCAAACATTTGCAAAATAATCAGCTGACAACTAATGTTATTCAAGCATCATCTTCAGTTTGTGAATTTTGTAATGGGCCTCATCAAGGTTCTGAATGTCAAGCTGACAACCCTTTTGCACAAGTACAAATAGAGCATGCTCAATATGTGGGAAATTTTAATAGGCAACAAAACAATCCTTACTCCAATAGGTTTAATCAAGGATGGCGTAATCACCCAAATTTGTCTTGGAGAAACACTCAAAATGTGTTGCAGCCTGAACAGAGCAACCCACCACAAGAGGAGAAGGTAAATCTGGAAGATGCAATGGCTCAATTGCCTACCTCTCACACACAATTTATGAATGAAACCATGACAAATTTTCAGAATCAATCGGCTCAGATCAGAAGCTTGGAGGTGCAAATCGATCAATTGGCTAACATGCTAAATGATCGTCAACAAGGTAATTTTCCAAGTACAACGATGGTGAATCCAATAGAGCAATGCAAGGCCATTACTTTGAGAAGCGGGAAAAAATTAAATACACTCCCAGAGCCTAAGAAGTCTAGCAAAAGTAGTGAAGAGGCTTCGTTACCCAAAGATACTCAATCTTTGGAGAAGAGTGGTGAAATTTCTACAGCTCAACAACCTTTGCCGGTGGAGCCTTCATGAAAAATCCCGTTGCCTTAACGCCTTCGGAAGAGTAAGCTTGATAAATAATTTTTAAAGTTTATGGACATCTTTAAAAAATTGCACATAAACATCCCAATCGCCGAAGCTCTTGAACAAATGCCAAGCGATGCGAAGTTTATGGAAGACATCATGTCAAACAAGAGGAAACTTGATGATTATGAAACAGTTGCACTTACTGAAGAGTGCAGTTCCATCTTGCAAAGGAAGTTGCCTCAGAAGCTCAAAGATCCAGGGAATTTTACCATCCCTTGTTCTATTGGAAATTCTATTTTGAAAAGGCACCATGCAATTTAGGTGCAAGCATTAAATTAATGCCTTTGTCAATTTTCAAGAAACTTCGGCTAGGAGAAGCAAGACCAACTACGGTCTCATTACAATTGGCCGATCACTCCATCAAACACCAGAGAGGAATTATTGAAGATGTACTCGTCAAGGTTGATAAGTTTATATTTCCAGCCGATTTTATTGTCTTGGATATAGAAGAAGATAAGAAAATTTCCATTATACTTGGGAGACCATTTTTGGCAACCGGTCGGACTCTCATTGATGTGCAGAAGGGTAAACTTTGCCTACGAGTACAAGAGGAGGAGGTGATTTTCAATGTATTTAATGTTCCCAAATACCTGCAAGCGGGTGATAGTTGTTTTCAAATTGAAACAATTAACACCTTGGTCACTGAGCATCTTGGCCAACCTCAAGAGCCTTTGGAAGCTTGTCTAATTTATCCGGAAACTATTGCAATAGAAGATCATGAAGCTATGGAGTTTGTGCCCTGGATGGATTCTTTTGGACCTAACAATCGGAGGTACTTTGAAGCTTTGGGACGAGGCCCATCACGCCCTCTTCCATCAATGGAGAAACCACAGACGCTTAATGAGATGGTTGAGTTCCGTAATGATGCATATGAGAAGCCAAGATTTACAAGGAGCGAACTAAGGCTTGGCATGACAAGCACATCTCAAGAAAAGAGTTCAAGCTGGCCAACAAGTGTTGCTTTATAATTCAAGGCTGCGCTTATTTCTAAGAAAGCTCAAGTCCATATGGTCAGGGCCATTTACCATGGTGACAGTATTTTCCTATGGAGCAGTTGAAGTTACACATGATGCGAAGGGAACATTCAAGGTCAACGGGCAATGTTTGAAGCCATATATTAATGGTGGCTTTGATCAAAAGAAGGCCACCATTCTCCTGAACTCACCATAAGAAGCAAAATGTCGGGCTGATGATGTTAAACCAAGCGCTTCTCGGGAGGCAACCCGAGCCTTCTGAAATCTTTTCTCTTATTCATTATTCCATAGATTTTTTTAAATTTAATTAATTAATTTATTTTTCTATTTCATTTACGGTTTACTCATTGTGTTTTAAATTGATTAATAGGTTAACAAACAAGTTTAGGGGTTGCTCTAAGGATCTACAATTGAAATAAAGATCAAGCAGGCATGAAAGCACGAATTTGGCAGCAGTAGTAGCATTTTGGCACTCATCTGAGCGCTTTGGCGCTCATCTGAGTGCTTTGGCACTCAAAATAAAGCCTTTTTAGGCAAAAGTGGCAGAGCACATGGCGCTTTGGCGCTACCATGGAGCACCTTGGCACTGCCTCCAAGGAAAAAAAAACCCTTGCAACTTCCGCACCTCCTCTTGCACCCAATGAAGACACTGACTGACAACTACTCAGGGAAGTGCTCTATACTCTCTTGTTTTACTTTTCCATTGAGGACAATGTCAGTTTTAAGTTTGGGGGAGTTAATATCTTATTTTATGTTATTTTACTCAGTTTATTAAAAAAAAAACTTGAGCTTTGGTTCGGCTTGTTTCGCCCCCGACTGATGATGAGACAACGATTGAACTTAACTATGGCTTCTGGGAGACAATGAATAATTTGATTGTTTGTGTCCTTAACTTGTTTGTTGGTTTTGCTCTACTTATGATTTTCTTGCATTGTTAAGCACATAACTAAGAGCACATGGCCATTTTGTGAACTTAGAGAAAGTTTATGTGATTTTCGTATTTTTTAAGATCTCACCGAACTCTAGAACTTGTTTGATTATCACTCGAGGTGAAATCCCAAGCAATTTATCACTAAGGAAATGATTTAGGCCATTTTTGGATCGTTTGAGCCGTTTGAGCTTACCTTGTTATAACAATATCCTTAGTTACCTCTTTGAGCCTAATTAAACATTTCTTTGTTATCCACATTATTAGCTTAGCCTTTAAATAAATCCTATCATTCACCATTTCCCTTAAGCTTGTTAATTATTCTAGGATGCACGTTGAGTTGTGCTTGAAATTATGAGGTGTATTGATATTTTCTATAATTTGTTTGATGAATCCAACGAAATTTTGTATTTGTCGTAGTTTAAAAAAACAAAAAAAAAAGCAAAAAAAAAAGCAAAAACAAAAAACAAAAAAAACAAAAAAAAAAGAAAGAAAGAAATAAAGAGTGGAGACAAGAATGTTAATAGCAAATGGCGGATGTATTGGGATATTGAGTTAGAAGTTCTACATGAGGATCACAGAGTAATTGATGAGTTTAGGAAATTTAGAGCCTCATTGATATCCTTTTATCCCACCTTAATCCCTAGCCATTCAATTCAAGCTTAAGAAAGTCCTATTGATCCTTGGTAGTTTGTTGACCGACATTAGTGGAGAGTGATAAGAAAAGCAAGCCTATGGAGTTCAAAAAATTCTCTTCACTTAGAGATCTACCTTGATTTACTTAATTGCATTTGGGTACGTGTAATTGATAATTCACACACAAACATGAGGAGTCTTAGGCGGGGGTGAGATTAGCATTCGAGTTGAAATTCTAAACTTTCAAAAAGTTTAAAGTCTTTCTTGAGCTGTAACTTATGTGAGATCTCCGAGGCTTTTTTGTGAAACAACGCCGAATCAATACTCAAGTAAGGTTTCATTTATTTATGTTTCGTATTACTCGTGTTTTTACGTTTTATTTTTTTAGTTTTCTTTCTTTCATTTTTGTATTGCTTGAGGACTAGCAAAATATTAAGTTTGGGGGTATTTGATGAGTGAGTTTTACTCGCTCATTTATTATCGTTTTATACTTAATATCTAGTTGGTTTTCGAGGTTTTTGTTAGCTTTTTTGTGTGTTTTTGTTCTTTGTTTGAAGGTTAGGTGAAAGTCTATGATTTGGAAGATTTTGGACAACTTTTGGTGAAAAAAGACTGCTACACAACGCTTAGGCGCCAATTTGTAGCGTTTTGGCACTGAGTTTTACGGAACCAATACATATAGTTTTGTTTTCGTCTTCTGGCGTCTTCTCAGTCTTTGATACACATTAGCCCCTCCAAGATATCTGGATACATTATGCTTCTCTTCTCGTCAAGAAATCGGTTGCTTGCACTAAATGCTTGCTCTGATGCTACTGTTGACACTGGAGTTGTCAGAATGTCGCGGGCTATTATGGATAGTGTTGTTTAACGATCGGTCTTGCTCCTCCACCACTGTAAGATGTCTAGTTTGTCGTTATCGATTACAAAATTTGATTCAAAATATTTTTCCAGTTCGGTAGACGCTTGTGTTGATAACGATCCTGACGTGTTCTCTTTCTTCTTCAAGAAACTCCACGATGAGCCTTTAGGCCCCGAATTGCTAGTTGACATCGAAGTTTCCTGTTCTTTTTGACCTGTTTCGTATTTTGCTTCATACAAATCAAATAATTTTTCTAACATTTTCCTAACATCAGTAATAGTTAGTAGCATATCAATACCTAAATTTTATGCCGTAGTAGTCATCAAATATTTAGTCTCATCTACTCCGCACCTAGGATCTAAAAATGGTTGCTAATGCATATAACATAGAACAACCGGACCAATAAATTTTGAATTTAGCTTCCATTAGTTTAATTATAGTTCTAAAAAGTTAAGTTTTCCTATAAAAAGAAAATGTTTTCGAAATATTAAAGAGTTGTGCAAAGCTAAATATGCAGTAGGATAATAAACTTCATAGAGTTGTTGCAAAGCTGAATGTTGTTAAATCATATTTTTGTTCTAGTGTCGTATATATAATTCTCCTCTTCAACTTGTAATAATGTGTACATATTTATGAGGTTAGAGAGAGACTTCTCATTTCCATTATTGTAAATTAATTGAAGTAACAAAAGCCTCTCATGCATTTGTTTCACTGTTTTAATCTGTTTATTACAGTATTTTCTTAAATAAAATTTAAATTTATGTTCAAAGCTACAAAGAAAACGACCCCTAGACATCTTTCCAAATAGGGATGGGATTGAAATCAAGTCGTTTGTACGTAATATATTTGCTATCAATAATTTGTAATATATGACGTGCTAAAGCCAGATGGTGACAGCGATTAAAAAGAACAATAGTGTGTTGATGCATAATAGTAGATACATTGAGGCGCGTGGTGTCATTTTAGGTGACAAAGTTGGTTGGGCGGAGGGGGGACGTGGTACTTTTCTGCCACGTTGATGGTAGCAGAGAAACTGTTACGCGTCATTGAAAGCCGTCCGATCATGCATCAAACTTATGTTCACGCCACGTGGGTTCATTTTGGCCCGTACAAGGCCGGGTATGAGATGACCGTTGAAAAACATCCATCCGCTTTGAAAGAGTTTGACTCTTCGATGCGTATAATCAAATGTCTGTATAGAGACTACCACACTAGATTAAATAAATAAAGTTCAGTTGTATAATCAAATGTCTGTATAGAGACTACCACACTAGATTAAATAAATAAATTTGAGTTACCAAATTTAAGTTTTTAATTCGAATTAAGATATGATTTTATATGAGAGTGTTTCATTATAACAAAAAAATTAGATTTAATTTTTTATGAGAGCTTTAATTATAATAAAATTATAATTGAAAACTCAAATTAGTGAAATGAACGAAATTTATATTAAGCGACCCAACTTTAATCAGTTGTCTTCTTAATGATATAGTTTCTTTTGTTTTGTTTTTTTTTTTTTTTTGGATAGAAGAGCAATTCTTAATGATATAGTTAAATCATCTCAGAAAAGAATAATGAAACTGACCAAGTAAACAAAGTAGACCTAATTAATACTTCTGAAATGAACAAGGTTTTCTTTCAAAACAGACAAATTATTAGTATAGTTTTATTAATTGATATCTATCGTTCCAGTTACATATTCATTTTTCTAATTGTAATTTTTGATGTTGAATTTTCATTTCACTACTTGAAAAGGGAAATTTCAAAAATAAATGGAGCACTGATTAAACACCTGAACAGCCCCAAGATAATTGTTCCAATATTCACAATCTTTTATTCCAACTCTAATTTTGTTGTTCCTAATTTCAACTACCATGCCCTGTATCTCAAGTTTAGTTTGCTATAATCTCTAACATCCATTAAAAAGCTTTAAAAGAAAATCTCCCTCCATACTTCTTCCAACTCTACATGGCACTTATATATACATACATATATATATATATATATATAAAGCATTATTGAGTCTAAAGCCTACACCATTATTGCTTACGTAGTTTTTATTTTTTATGACCTTTTTATTTTTGTATAGGTAATTAAGTAAGATATGGCAAAATGTTCTCTAAGAGATTGTACGTAGTCATGTAGGGGACAGATTAAAGTCAAATTGATATGATCATAATATTTGTTTCTGCTCGAACGATATATGATCTTCAGATTAAAGTAGCAGATATTGGCACATTGCTGTTAGCACGACTTAAAGGATAATGTATAATATATAGTTTGCCAAAAAACCAATAATAAATTTTTTACAATGACGAGAAATAAGATTTATGTATGACGTATTTCATGAATTGAGTTTCATTATTGCTCTATATATTTTAATATTTAAAAATCTTGTAAGAAAACGCTGAATATTGTTCGTAGGAAAACACCCGTTTTTTGTACTCATTATTGCTATATGGTCAATCATATAGCAGGCTTTCCAAGCAGAACTTGCGGAATTCACCAAAAAAGAAGGAAAAAAAAAAAAAAAAAACCTTGCGGAGATATTTACTATGGAAACAAAACAGAACAAAAAAAGTGGATTAATCTAATGCTTGTCGACATCTACAATTCCTCATGCTGTTTGGGATTTGTCGAAATCTTAGGAGACACCGAAGCGACAAGAAGAATTAAAATTAAGGGGAGTCAAAATATATGATTCCAAACAATCTAATTGGATATTGGCGATCATGTTTAATTATATGTTTTAAATATTATACCCAGAGAGAATAATCTAAGTTATATATATGGGGAGAGAAAATCTAGGGGCATGATATTGATGAAATATATATATACTTAGTTGGATACCATTTGATCAGTTGTTGCAATATACGATAATTATCATATTGTTTATGTTTTTGTCCATGACACCTTCTGATATGTTTCAACTACAGGCTTGCTCTTTTTTTTGGTACCCGTTGGCAAGCATGCACTTCGTCTGAACTAGCAATAGCATATATATTGAGAATATATACAAGATATAAATATACAATAAACTCAACCGAATTTGTAATTGTATATATATAATTTGAGACTTCTACATTGAGATGAATTAACAAATTTCTAAAGCAATTTTAGATACTCCTACAGTTATTTGAGTTGGAATATTTCAACCACAACATTGGAATATTTCAACAACCAAAAAAAAAAAAAAAAAAAAAAAAAAAACACATAAAATAAATAGCAAGAAACGACTAATTGAGATAACGTACTTAAGAACAACTTGCAGGATGAAATTTTTTTTATTTATGCAGCTTGAAGTTCTTCTCGTTTCGATCCTGAAAAGCATAGACATTCTTCTTTATAGGGTTATACAATGGTGACATTTTTTCGCAATGGAATTGATACTTAAAATATTGTGATTATATCTAGATCTTCAAGGAAATATTGATGCTTAATTACGCATACATATGTATTAATACGGACAAATATTAGGCCCTTTTGATAGTGTTTTCAAACTGATTTTTGTTTGAGTATGAAAATGGAAATGAGAATTTTTTGGGCATTGATGCAACGACTGTTTTTGAAATTGCATTTAATTATTTTTCCTAGAGATTGTTTTGGAAATGAAAGAATTGTTTTAAAATGCTCCTAAAAGAGTGTGTTAAATTATAGTCTTGGAAATTGAAAATAAAAATGTAAAATCGACTTTCAATCATTTTTTATTTTCTTGATGAAATCTATTCTCATTATTTTTTGTTTGTGTTCTCATTTTTTAAGTATTTGCTAATCCAGTACTATTTAGAGACGTTTTTATGCCTTAAAAATGCAATGAACGAAGTGCCAAAACAACGTTTGAGTGTTGTAGATCTGGCCCCGTTCACTTTGCGGGTTCTAATTGTGTGAGTTTGAACCTATATGTGAGTTTTTTGTCGTTCAAACTAATATTTAGTAGTGTAAAATCTAAACAATGAATAAAGTTTGAACAAATATATGGTTACATTATTAGAACTATGAGTTTTTAAAAAATGTGAGTGAAAATGGCTATTAGTAACCTTTGAATTGAGTTTTGAACAGTTAATTGAGTTAGAACCTTAAAAACTTTAGGGAAAAAAGTTGAATTTAACCTTCCATTTTGAGTTCAAATAAGCCCTAAAACCAAATTCTAAGTTCAAAATATGTTATGTAAGCAACCAACGGTTCAAATCACATTTTGGGTTTAAACCATCCACAAGCCTCCAACGAAACAGCCCATTAGGCATTAGCTACCACATAGCTGGTGTTTTCACTAATTGACTCGTGATAGCCAAACAGACGCCTAGCTAAAACTGTACACAGCTACTGAAACGATACGAATATATAGAGGTCCCAATATTTCAAGGTTCATGAGTGTAGAGACTTGAGAGACAGTTTTGTTGTTAAGCCCCATATGACCACAGTAGCTCTGTCATTGACGCAAACAAATGCTAAACAGAGTGTCCCCAAATTAGATCTCCCCCTCTCTCTCTCTCTCTCTCTCTCTCTCTCTCTCTCTCTCTCATGCACAGAAACTAGCTAGGGTTTGGCAGGTGAAATGCCGATATGTCCAATATTGAGATTTCAAAGTTTGAAGAGGATATTTAGGGGCCAGAGCCCATCGTTTCAGCCTTGATCTCCTGTTTGACAAATATCACTCTGAAAATTTTGTCCAAACGAGACTACTATTAATACTTGTGACTAATTATGCATGTATGAATAGTTCAAGTCAATAATAATGGATACCTTCAAACCAATTGTCCCTGGCAACACGTTTTTTCACGATTTTTGTTTCTATATGGAGCATTGTAGCCGCCTTGAAATCGATTCCAAGTTTGCTCATTAATTTGCAACCAAAAAAAAAAAAAAAAAGACTTACTGCCTTTAAACCTATTATTATTATTATTATTATTATTGTCTATTATTATTATCTATTGTACTCATTGTCTTAGTACTTAATCTTTGAAGCTAAATATATAATAATCAAAAGTGTTTGTCGTATGTAAATTTCTTTATTAATGTGCTTTCTGTTTCCATATTAATCACGTGATGACAACGAGTTGTGTAATGCATGTTCTAATGCAATTTCTAATTAAGCGAATTACAATCGACGTACGCTAGCTGAAATTTGTGTAGAATATATACATATTTTTGGTAAAGATCATCTGTTCTATATCATATGCGTATTCTTTAATTAGTTACAATTCCTATTTGTGACAAGGTGACCATCATGCCAACTCCAGATCTGCTGTTCCAAATTTACTGTCTCACTAATAAAATGGTGACACATCGTCAAAAAATAATTAAAATATTCAGAAAATTTTGATCAACAAAACACCGTTTATTTTACAAAACAGAGCGTAACAACTTCAAGTTTCCTTCTCTCCTGTGTTGTGTTCTGGAAATCTCTTCACCACCTCTCCCTCTCCCAACCAGATGAATCTCTCCCTCCCCCAACAGATGAGTCATACCAGATAAAGACATCATTTAGCTCGTTGATTTAAATTTTTAATTTTAATTAAGTTGTGATTTTATGTGAGAGTTTTATATTGTAGTAAAAAAAATTAAATGTGATTTTTTAATTATAATAAAATTGAAATTAAACACTTAAATCGGTAAAATGAATTACGCTAAAATGCACTCCGAAATAGATATACTTGAGAGACTTGAACAAGCAAAATGAAAAAAGAGGCTTCAGGTAAGAATTTCTTCAATTATATAATGAAACCCCAGAAGGTGATTCTGTTCTCCATTGGTTTCTGCATTAGGTTAATGTAACGGAGAAAAAAAAAAAAAAAAAGACTTACTGCCTTTAAACCTATTATTATTATTATTATTATTATTGTCTATTATTATTATCTATTGTACTCATTGTCTTAGTACTTAATCTTTGAAGCTAAATATATAATAATCAAAAGTGTTTGTCGTATGTAAATTTCTTTATTAATGTGCTTTCTGTTTCCATATTAATCACGTGATGACAACGAGTTGTGTAATGCATGTTCTAATGCAATTTCTAATTAAGCGAATTACAATCGACGTACGCTAGCTGAAATTTGTGTAGAATATATACATATTTTTGGTAAAGATCATCTGTTCTATATCATATGCGTATTCTTTAATTAGTTACAATTCCTATTTGTGACAAGGTGACCATCATGCCAACTCCAGATCTGCTGTTCCAAATTTACTGTCTCACTAATAAAATGGTGACACATCGTCAAAAAATAATTAAAATATTCAGAAAATTTTGATCAACAAAACACCGTTTATTTTACAAAACAGAGCGTAACAACTTCAAGTTTCCTTCTCTCCTGTGTTGTGTTCTGGAAATCTCTTCACCACCTCTCCCTCTCCCAACCAGATGAATCTCTCCCTCCCCCAACAGATGAGTCATACCAGATAAAGACATCATTTAGCTCGTTGATTTAAATTTTTAATTTTAATTAAGTTGTGATTTTATGTGAGAGTTTTATATTGTAGTAAAAAAAATTAAATGTGATTTTTTAATTATAATAAAATTGAAATTAAACACTTAAATCGGTAAAATGAATTACGCTAAAATGCACTCCGAAATAGATATACTTGAGAGACTTGAACAAGCAAAATGAAAAAAGAGGCTTCAGGTAAGAATTTCTTCAATTATATAATGAAACCCCAGAAGGTGATTCTGTTCTCCATTGGTTTCTGCATTAGGTTAATGTAACGGAGATCTCTCCCTCCCCCAACAGATGAGTCATACCAGATAAAGACATCATTTAACTCGTTGATTTAAATTTTTAATTTTAATTAAAATGTAATTTTATGTGAGAGTTTTATATTGTAGTAAAAAAAATTAAATGTGATTTTTTAATTGTAATAAAATTGAAATTAAACACTTAAATCGGTAAAATGAACTATGCTAAAATGCACTCCGAAATAGATCTACTTGAGAGACTTGAACAAGCAAAATGAAAAAAGAGGCTTCAGGTAAGAATTTCTTCAATTATATAATGAAACCCAAGAAGGTGATTCTGTTCTCCATTGGTTTCTGCATTAGGTGAATGTAACGGAAAATTTCCGAGATGTCTGGACCAAAACAAAACAAAGTTAATCATAAAATAATAAATAAATAAAACAAGAGGAGTTAATTGATGCTCTTCCCCAGTACGATACACATTCAAATCTATTTTCAGTTTTTTATTAGACACAAAATCTCATCCTCCTAACAACTTCTCAGGCCCCATCAATTTTTATGCAAATAGTTAATCTTTCTACATCTTTCTTGTACGCTTCGTCTGGTTTAGGAGATACAGAGCGAAAGGGTGAAGGTGAATAGATATAAACGAAAAGGGAAAAGGAGCTTCAAAGTGGTCAGGCTTTGTTTGGCAAAGTTCATTTGTTTTGCCGATTGTAAATTTGGTGAATATTTCAATTATTTTTTATGACGTGTCACTGTTTTATTGGCCAGACAGCCTTTGGAACAACAAGTTTGGGACAGCATATCTGGATCATCTTAGGCCCTGTTCGCTTCGCGAATTTGAGTTGAGATGTGATATTTTTTTAAAAACTTTTAATTATAACAAAAAAAATTAAATGTGACATTTTCGGATAGTTTTTAACTGTAAAAACTTAAAATTAAAAATTAAAATCAGTAAAATAAACGATATGATAATCATTACACCAATTATAAGGATACGGTCATCATGTTTAGTTTCTCGTTACTCCTATTGTATGCTCATATTTTTATCGCTCACAATTTCTAATAATAGCGCCACAATACATACTTAAAGTTGATGACTCGAGTAGTAACCATGCATAAATAAATCTTAGCAAATATATTTGGTAAATAAATTAATCAATCAATAAACCCAACTTTATAATTAATCAACGAAAAAACTTCATAATACAAGCAATAAGTACTCAATGAGTTCGGATATATTGTCCCCATTTTCTGTCAGTTGTTTTTCTACTAATTAATTTCATCTAAATTTAAGAATATGATCATATAAGTATAAATAAAATACTAAAAAAATTTAAATAAATCAAAAAATGTAAAAATTTAATTAAAATAACAGTTACCAAAACAATAAAATAAGACGGCATATCTTAATTCTCATCCAATTAAATTTGACATGAAATTATAAGAAACATAAGATTTAAATTTGAGAAAGAGCGCATTTGATTATATCTTCTATCAAAGAAAACAAAACAAAACTTTAAGGCCTCATTCATTTCATGACTCAAGTCATATTACTACAGTATTTTTTCTCATAAAAATTCAAATTCAACTTTTTTGCTACAGTGTTTTTTTTTTCATATACACAACTCAAGTCACGACTTAAGTTGTGCAAATGAACATACTCTAAATTTGTTAATTTCACAACTCATGTCACAACTCAAGTTTTTGAGAATCTTTGTTAACTAATTATTTTCGTTCAATGTAAATCAAAATTTGGTATTATTGTGGTGTGGTTTTTGGTCCATTTGGACTTGCTTAAAAAAAGCCGGTTTTGGCTTATTTAGTCCAAAGGTCATTTTTGAACTTATTTGGATGGACAACTTTAAAGTTTTTTTAGTTTTTTTAAACACTTTTGAAACAAATAATCTCCTTAGTGTTTATAAAAAAACTTTTTTATTTACATTTTTAACGTTTTATTTGTAGCAATAAATTAAATATCTCATTCATATCATTTTATTACATTAATTTTTATAACAATAAAGGCTTTTAATTTTTTTACTCAAACATATTCGAAAGCTCTTCGTAAATATAAAAAACACTTTTTTGGGCACTATCTAAATATTAATTTTAAAGTTCAAACTGATGCTTATCCCTTTTCTTAAAAGTACATGAATCTAAATATTTATCTATTACTCTTAATAAATACATTTTATTAATATAATTATTTAACTAAAAAAATTATAAATTAAAAATAAAATATAAAAATTATAACTCATATACTTTTAAAATATATTTATCACGATTATCTTTATCTTATTCTATTATCACAGTGAAGTACGCGTCATGGATCTCCCGACCCGAATAACGAGGCAGATGACGTCACTTGACTTACACTCATCGTCACTCTCCTCTGTCTCTTCACTGTGATCCCGCTGCAGCCAATGAAAATCCCAGATTTTGCAAACGCCGGTCCCACCGATTGAATGACCAAAACGACCCTGACATATCAAAAACTGATCCACACACCAGTGATACTGATACAGGCCAGAAATCAGGCTTAGGACTGAAGTGACCCGGAGATTTGTATAAGGATTAGTGCACTGTGATTTGATGGCCCCAGGGGTATAATCGTCATTGTGATGTAAACCACGTGTCACTCATCCGATCCGTTGGTCGCTATTATGGAAAGATTTGACTCCATTTTATGCTTCCCTCTGGATCTTCCTTATCAAAAAGAGGCATGGGTGAATCTGGATCGTCCAATCGTTCTTAAAAGGTGCATCACACAGGCCTCGATGTGAATCTGACGGCTGGGGTCGAATGAAAGCGTACAAATTGACCTCTTTCACACTGACACATGCTTGATTGGCTTTGTTAATTAATTAAATACAGATAAATAGATTTTGTACTGAGATTTCCTGATTTTAAAAAGTGATGACGTCACGAGAATATTGACCGTGCCTGACATCTTGAAACGTCCATTTTGCGTAATTTGAATTGCATCCTTTTACGGGAAGGTTTTAATTCTTCTTCTTTTTTTTTTTTTTTTTTTTAAGACTTTCTATTTATTTATTTAATTATTTTTGTTGTTGATATTGTTTATTAATTTAAAAGGATACAGCTGAGGCGTTTTTGTTTGTGTCTAAAGTTTATTTGATTTGGGCACGTCTTCTTGATCTTGAGACTTGAAGTCTTTTCTTAAACTTAGTAGATGTTTGGTTTATGAATTCATAATTATTATTAATTTACGTATATTTTTTATGAGAGAAAATACTATAGCGAGTCACGAATTATGATCTGAATCATGACACGAATTCACCAACTAAACGCACACTTTATCTAAAAAAACAGGCAAGTTTAGTATTAATAGCTTAATTTAGCTAGAACATTCTTTTTTGATGAAAAGTATATAAAACTAAGACCATATTGATTAATTAGGTAGTCTTTCAGGAAACGGATTTTGCGCTAATTTTAAACGAATTATAGAGGGCAAAAATAAAAGTGGTCAAATATTCCAATAAGGTAAAAGAAGAAGAAGAGGAAAAATCTGGAATGTTAAAAGGAGCAGGAGAAGAAGTCGGGAATCTAGAAAGGTCAAAGAAGAAGAATAATGTAATCTGATCAAGGCTGAAGTTTTTGAGATAGGAGAAAGTCAGTTTGAAGTGAACAAGACAAAATCCCAACTTATTGAATGAAGAAAAGTTATGATAAGCAAAGATGTACTAGATAATCGAAAAAGAAATATAAACTCTAGCCAAATATATGAATATGTATATTAATCTTTTTTTTTTATTTAAAAAAAGTGTTACTAAAATATGAAAATGAAGAAATATCTCCAAAAGATCAAAATATGAACTCTTATTATTATTATTATTATTATTATTATTAGTACTATTACTACAATCATATAATACATATGGAAGAGCAAAAGAAAAAAAAAAATGTTAAGGAACTAACCAATTGCAATATTTGTACATAGTTAGAGCTAAAACTTGAAATTGGGGAATATCATTTACAAATCCATGCATGGTTCTAGAATTTTATACATATTCGCACCGTTTACCAATCATATAATATATATGGAAGAGCAAAAAAAAGAAAATTAAGGAACTAACCAATAGCATTATCGGCCGTAGAGAGGAGAATATATCATATATTGGATGATGTGAGAGATCTAGTACGTAGCTCTGGCTATTTACCGTCAGAAATATTGACGAATATATGCTCTCCCACGGGATATTAATTATCATTAAACCTTCCTTTGTACCTTTGCTTCTTTGATCCTTTTTAGGCTATCACACTTCCAGAGAAATTTTTACGACAGGAGTTGTTACTTTTCATTACAGGTGACAATTGTAGTTTTAATTATTCAATTAATTTTCAAATTGGTTGATCTATAATTAAGATTAATGTTAAGTCGTGAACTATGAATTTTTAACATGAACACTCACAAATCATACCATTAAAAAACTATAACAGCCTAAAACAATTGTTCCTAATGCTGTGAGAATATACAATTCCTAACATAGAATTTTCCTATTAATTCATTGTGTTTATGAAATATAAGCAAGGTTAATCCAAAAAAGTTATTGAACCTTAAACACCAAATTTCACTTCGACCTTGACTTTTAAACCGTCCAAAAAAACTTATCCAAATTTATCTTTATGTGACATAATTTAGTTATTTCTGTTAGCTAACTACGAAAAGAAAAGGTAAAATACTTGAGGATAATTGAAGTGGCGGATGTTGTAAATTTGTCGGAGACCTATAAGACATTATAAAATACACTTATTCTTAGAGGAAAAACCTTAAAACTGACACAAGACGGAGGTTATTTTTTTTTAATGGAAAAGCTTTCATTAAAAAAGAAAAACTAGAGCTGCGTAATATACCAATAATCGAATACGTATAAACACCACACCAAGATCGTTTTCAATTTGTTAATCTGGTCATGAAATTATTTGTAATATGTCCATTTGTCCTCATTCAAATGGTACAGCTGAGGGGCGACGCATTATTAATTATTCTATCCAAATTTTAACTTACAAAAAAAAAAAAAAAGCAAAGGAAGGACTGACTAATTTTGTTACATCGAAATATGCAGGATAAATTTTGAAATATTTTAATATGAATCAAAGTTTGGTCTGGTGCAAAGTTCGGGAAATTATGTAGGATCAAACTGTTCAATCACATATTATGAACCATCCCATGAGACTGGGGGATTTAGAGTACAGTTACTCTCGATCGATGTGTAGCAAAACTGTATTAAATTGTATGTGTTTAAAATTCCTCCGCTTAGAGATGAGTGGGATAGTCGTCTTTACTGAGTTTTTTTATTCTTTTAAAGTAATCTTTAAAATTTTGTGATTTTCTTGTTTTGTTAAGTTGAAATACAATTTTTTCATATACCCTTAAGTAAAAAATAAAACACTACCGATAGTTTATTTTTACATAAATTATCCAAAAAAGTATATATATATATATAAATTCGTGATTGCTGAATCTGTGAATGCATGTAGACTTTGTCTGCGTGTTATATATTTGTTCGAAAGTCGTGTAAAGATCAATTCAGCAAAAAAAGTCGTGTAAAGATCAGATCATTAATTATAATTGGTGACATATATATAGCTAAGCCACATCGATGAAACTTGAAAGTACTAAATCACACACATCATTATACTAGCATGCGTCATCACCTTGTTTCATTGTACTAGCATGCGTCATCACCTTCTAATAATTGCTTAAAGCTAGTCTTACTAAAGCAGGCGTGCGTACTCATGCATGCATAAGGCCGTTCCGCAGATTTATTTTTGAGTTAAAAATTTAAAAAAATAATTTGAGTTATAATTTTATTTGAATTTATATTCTTTTAAGTTTGAATTTGAGTTTAGAACTAAAATTTGAGTTCAAATTTTCCCTTCAACTTGAGTTCAGAAACTCGAACTCAAATTAATAAATAATATTTTTTCTATTCTTAAAAATACTATAACTTTTTCGTTTTAATTCTGATTGAGATGATTTTTTTTTTATGCGTTGACAACGAAAAGACGAATAAAACTCCACTCATATACCCTATTAAAATTTTCCATCAGCATTGAGTTTTTATTAAAATACTATCTAAATACAAATTCAAGTTTTGACTCACTCAACACAAACTCAAAAAGATTCTTATCTCAAACCATAACTCAAATGTACATTACTAAACACAAACTCAAGTACAACTTCAACTCAAGTTATAACTCAAACTCAACTCAAAATCTACACTCAAATCACCTAACTCAAAAACGACAAAAGAACATTTAGGTTAAGTTTTCATTACTAACTTGTTCTACATACCAGCAGCAAAAAAACTAGTTCTACATACGTGCGGTTTTTAGCCAAACAGTTTTTTTTTTTTTTTCCGGCCCCTTTTCACCTTGGACATAATTTGGAGAGGAAGATGCAGATGCATCA